>NW_016811202.1:1967683-1989788 GCF_001698545.2 Rhinopithecus bieti
CCTTCCAGACAGTAGCACAAATGTTTTTAATATGAATATATAGTTGACCCTTGAACAACATGGGTTTGAATTGTGCCGGTCCACTTGCATGTGAATTTTTTTCAATAAATATATTGGAAATTTTCTTGGAGATTTGTGACAATTTCAGAAAACTTACTAATGAACTGTGTAGCCTAGAAATATCAAAGCATTTAATAAAAAGGTCATGAATCACAAGATACATGTAGTTACTAGTCTATTTTATCATTTACTATGACAAAATATACATAAGTCTATGATAAAAAGTTAAAATTGGCTGGGTGCAGTGGCTCATGCCTGTAATCCCAGCACTTTGGGAGGCCGAGGCATGCGGAACACTCGAGGTCAGGAGTTCAAGACCAGCCTGGCCAACATGGCGAAACCCCCATCTCTACTAAAAATATAAAAATTAGCCAGGCATCGGCCGGGTGCAGTGGCTCACGCCTGTAATCCCAGCACTTTGGAGGCCGAGATGGATGGATCACCTGAGGTCAGGAGTTTGAGACCAGCCTGGCCAACATGGCGAAACCCCATCTCTACTAAAATACAAAACCAGCTGGGTGTGGTGGCAGATGCCTGTAATCACAGCTACTGGGGAGGCTGAGGCAGGAGAATCGCTTGAACCTGGGAGGCAGAGGTTGCAATGAGCCGAGATCAAACCACTGCACTCCAGCCTAGGCAGCAGAGCAAGACTCCATCTCAAAAAAAAAAAAAAAAAAGAAAAGAAAAAGAAAAAAGAAAAAAAATTAGCCAGATGTGGTGGCGCATGCCTGTAATCCCAGCTACTCAGGAGGCTGAGGCAGGAGAATTGCTTGAACCTGGGACGCAGAGGTTGCTTTACGTCACTGCACTCCAGCCTGGGCGACAGAGTGAGACTCCATCTCAAAAAACAAACAACCCCACAAACCTTGCATGGTGCTATTCATAGTTGAGAGAAATTGTTATAAGACATGCAACCTTAAGGTTTAACAAATAGGGCCAAATTTTTTCCCCAGTGTCACCAGCCATATATGAGAGTTTCAGTTGCTTTACATTCTTGTCAACACTTCATCTTTGTTTTTTTAATGTGAAACACTTCATAAATATGTGTGTCATCCTTGAATGGGCCATGCTAATCTCTGTATCCTTTCCATTTTAGTATATATGCTGTTTAAATGAGAATAATACTTGGTCTTAAACTTTCTAAAGTAGCTGTATTTGTGGGGGAGTAGTATCCACTGCTGTTTTAATTTGCATTCCCCTGATTATTATTTTGTTTGACACCTTTTAGTGTTTATTTTCATTGGACTTTATTCTTGGTAATTTGACTGTTTACATCTTTTGCCCATTTTCTATTGAAAATGAGTAGTCTTATTTTCCTAAAGGCTACTTTTATTGAGTAGTCTTTTTTCTTATTAATCTATATAAGTTTTTATTGCCCATGTTTTAGTTACGATTTCTTCTCAGTTATATGCATTGCGATATTCAACCACTCTGTGGGTTGTCTTTTCTATGGTGTATTGTGAGAAAATGGCTGAATGACAGCAAACCTTGAAAATATTCGATCCTTTTCTTAAGAGTGAACAGTTCTTGAATAAAATTATTAAGACACTCAAGCATTACTCTTTATATTTTTTCTGGCAATGTAAGACCAGTGCTTTACCATGTCTCCTATTATTCTTTAAAAAATGGTTTCTTGTCCTAATTTATATTTTCTTACATTTTTTGTTCTCGTCGCACAGTTAATGGCCTTCTCCACAATTTTTATGTGGTGATCTTCAAGGAACAATTTTAAAGTTTAGAATCTCACTGTACATTGTTGGAGACTGATTCTGGCTGTTTGCAAATATTTTTGTGTATGATTAACCTCTAGTTTACACCAGAAAACAAGATAACTCATAAAAGAAAAATCATATATTTTCTTTCGGATTACACAAAACTTCAAAGGTTGTGATTAACTTTTTAAAATTTCTCTTTATTGCAGCTGGGTGCCATGGCTCACTCCTGTAATCCCAGCACTTTGGGAGGCTGAGGCAAATGGATTGCTTGAGGTCAGCAGTTTGAGAGCAGACTGGGCAACATGGCAAAACCCTATCTCTACCAAAAATACAAAAAATTATCCAAGTGTGGTGTTGCACACCTGTGGTCCCAGCTACTCAGGATCACCTGAGTCCAGGAAGTGGAGGTTGCAGTGAGCTGAGATGGCACCACTACACTCCCACCTGAGTATAGTTGACAGAGTAAGACCTGTCTCAAAAAACAAAATAAAAGTTATCTTTATTGCATACACAGTGTATTAGTCCATTTTCATGCTGCTGATAAAGACATACCCAAGACTGAGTAATTTATAAAGAAAAGGAGGGTTTTTTTTTCTTTTCTTTTTTTTTTGAAATGGAGTCTCGCTCTGTCATCCAGGCTGGAGTGCCGTGGTGCAATCTCAGCTCATTGCAACCTCCGCCTCCCAGGTTCAACTGGTTCTCCTGCCTCACCCTCCTGGGTAGCTGAGATTACAGGCATGCACCACCATGCCTGGCTAATTTCTGTATTTTTTTTTTTATAGAAATGGGGTTACACCATGTTGGCCAGGCTGGTCTCAAACTCCTGACCTCAAGTGATCTGCCTGCCTCAGCCTCCCAAAATGCTGGGATTATAGGCATGAGCCACCATGCCCAGCAAAGAAAAGGAGGTTTAATGGACTCACAGTTCCATGTGGCTGGGGAGGCCTCACAATCATGGCAGAAGGCAAAAGGCATATCTTACATGGCGGCAGACAACTTGTGCAGGGGAACTCCCATTTATGAAACCATCAGATCTTGTGAGACTTATTCACTGCCACGAGAACAGCATGGGAAAGACCCGCCCCCATGATTCAATTACCTCTCACCAGGTCCCTCCCATGACATATGAGACTGTGGGGAGCTACAATTCAAGATGAGATTTGGGTGGAGACACAGCCAAACTATATCATGCAACTTCATAATGAGAACTCTATCTTGTCCTTTTACTATTACACCTATATTATGCAGCATTTTCTATTAATGAGACAGAAAAGAATGGACAGTGGTTTCCAGTTTCCAAAAATGTTACATGTGAAGAAAAAATGCACCTGAAACAGTAAACTGTACAAATGATCAGATTATTTTTTAGGGGGTAGTACTTTATAACTAATATAATTTAAGTTTATAACCGTGAACAAAAACTTGATCGACCTTTGGTCAGTATTATTATTGTATTAAAATTTTCTACAAATTAAACATTTTTAAAGAGGAAAAAAAATGTCTGCAGTTCCATATCCCTTTATTGCCTGCACCTTGGGCAGATTACTCTCACTTCCCCACTCTTGGTATGTCTCTGCTGGCAAGTATGATATTTTCTATAAACTTTTGGCAAATACTTTGTCACATAAGAAAGTTCCCTGCTGTTCCTGAGGGATTACTACTCACCCAGTATATGGTCAGCTCTAACTACATAATGTCATGAAGAATGAAGGATATATTTGGAAAAGAATATAGTGTGCTTAACAATCTGTAAATTCTAAATTTGAGAAAGCTTTATTCATATGGCAAAGAATCTGGAAAATATGTTTTCCTAAAATCCATGCAGCCATCAGCATTCACCATTGGTCTAAAACTAACACACAATCCTGTAAGCACTTAAAGACACAGAAAGGAGATGAACTTATGCACTGGCTTTTCAAGCAGAAAGATAATTCACGATGACGCTGTACATTTGTTTAAATTTCTTTCAGAAGAGGCTTGTGAAAGGTATATTAGAACAAGGATGGCAAGCTGATTCTACTTTTGCCTGGATGTTTCCATTAATAGGTGTATTCCTTTAGCAGAACATTCTTGAATTCCACCAATCCCTGTGAACGACAGTAAAGAAGATTCACAACATGTTTTCCCTGAAAATGGATTTATCGTACTCTTTTCAAGTTTTACTTTCAGAATCATGTACATTGACAGACATTAAAAAGGCAAAATCTTTATTTTCAATGTATTAAATAATTTAACATTTCTTACTAGAGTATGATATACAGTATATCCAGAAAGAGTATGACATATATGCACTAATCATAAATTATACTAAAAGTCATTGATTCAACTCCTGTTTTTGTAATAGTCTAATGTTTACCAACTTGAAAGAAGCCCAACAAAATTATAAAGTTTGGTTTACTTTTCTTATTGACTGGGTATGGTACCCAGCCTTTAAGATGGCCCCAATGATTCTTGCTTCCTGGTGTTCACACCGTTGTATAGTCTTCTGTGACATTAGTCATATAGGATTAGTTTATATAACCAGAAGAATACAGCAGATATGTTGGTGTGTGACTTCTGAGGGCAAGTCATAAAAGACATCACTCCTTCTGCTTTCCTTTCCTGGATCACTTGCTCTGGGGGTACCAAGTCCCATATTGTAAAGATACTCAACTAACCCTAAGAAGATGTCAATGTGGCAGGAAACTGAGGCATCCCGCCAATAGTCGGGGCCACCTTGCCAGACATGTGAATAAATCATCTTAGAAGCAGGTCCTCTACCCCTGCCAAGCCTTTGGATTACTATAGCTCCAGCTGACATCTTGGTTACAACCTCATGAGAGACCCCTAGCTAGAATCACCAAGCTAAGCCATCCCCAAACATCTGACCCACAGAAACTGTGAGAATAATAAATATTTACTATTGTATTAATGCATATGTTTTGGGATAATTTATTATACAGCAATAGCCAACTTACACACTAGATAAATATATCTCTCTTCAGCTTAATGTGGAACATTGGCCCTCACTCATTTTCCCCTCTTATCTCCTAGGATAAAACACACTTTTGTTAATAACGTTGGCTCATAGTGGTAGAAGGGGTGGGGAGTAGGGGGATAAATCCAAATTCCTTGAGATTCCTTCTAGAAAAGTAAAACAGAATTTCTTAATATTCAGATACACTTCCTTGGGGAATATAAGAATTTTCTCCTCATTCTCTAGGAATCAGTGATGTGGAATATTAACATACAGCTGAAAAACAGGTTTTCTCCTTAAAATCCAGTTTCACTGTAGATATTTCTGACAGTGTGACTACATCTACTGTTGGCAGTATAGAGCCTGCCTTTAAAATTGGACTTCTTTGAGAAAAACAAGGGAGGCTTGTATCCCTTTCAAAAGAAGAAAAAAATGGTTTGTTACATAGTTATACTGGAAGAGAAGCCATTGAGATAAATGCTACAGTTTGTACAAATATACTGCATTTGCTCATTGCTTCTTTCTATCCCTTGGTTTGAGTTCTACATTTTAGAATAACATAGAAAAAATTTTTATTAACTTTGTAAGGACTCTGTGAGTATTTGAATTACTATGCCCTAAAGTTAAACATCTCTGTTTTATTATCCAATGTCCAGTTAGCATTGGAGTTCCCATCTGTGGCTGGGACCTGTGTTTCCTGGAATCCTCTTCCATTTGTGGTTCCAGATTCGATTTTTCCAATAAGAGAAACTCATTAGTTTTCAAAGCAAAAGACATTCTCCTTAGAAGGTAGTGGTGGTTGGTCATGGTAACTTCCTCAGGCTCAATAACTTTACAGGCATCTCCACTTTGTTTTTCCACTTTTGCAAATATATGTGACATGGTGAAAAAGTCTAATATTCACATAATTAGAGTTTCATAAGGAGAGTAAAGAGAGACATAATTAGAACAATGCTTGAAGAGATCATAGCCAAGAATTTTAAAAAATGGTAAAAGACATCAAACCACAGACTCAAGAAACTCTACAAACCCCATGCAGGATAAAAAAACAAAAAACAAAACACTCTATTCCTAGGCACATAGTAAAACTCCTGAAAACAAAAGGAAAGAGAAAATCTTAAAATAGTTTCACTAAATTCAAAGGAGCAATAAATAAAACAGACAGCTGACTTTTCGAAAGCAATTATGGAACCAAAAGACAATAGTGATATCTTTAAAATTCTGAAAGAAAATATCTGCCAACCTAGACTTCTATGCCTGAGAAATATCCCTCAATAGTGAAGGTTAAATAAAAGAGGTTTCAGATAAACAAACACTAAGAGAATTTATTATTAGTAGACCCACACTACAGAGGTCTTCAGGCAGAAGGCAAATAATCCCAGAGAAAAGTGTGAAAACTTATGAAGGAATAAAGAACAGTGGAGAGGGTAAAAGTGGGTAAATCTAAATAAATATTGACTGTATAGAACAATGATAACAATGTCTTGTGAGGCTAAAAATACATATAAAATTAAATATACAAACCCAATAGCACAAAAAATCAGGAAAGAGGTAAATGAAATTAAAGCACTATAAGGTACTTGCATTGGATGGGAAATAGAAAACTAGAGTAGATTTTTATTATATCAAGAATGTATACTGTAATAGTTACTATAAACAGAAGAATGGGTAATAAATTATGGTATATTCATGTAAGTACAATCAAAATGAGTAGAATACTGCTACACACACCAATAAGGATGACACTCAGCAGGCACGGTGGCTCAAACCTCTAATCTCAGCACTTTGGGAAGCCAATGTGGGCATGTCACTTAAACCCAGAAGTTTGAGATCAGCCTGAGCAACATGGTGAAACCTGTCTTGAAAAAAAAAAAAAAAAAATAATAATAAAATAAAATAAAATAAAATAAAATAGCTGAACGTGGTGGCATGTGCCTGGAGTCCCAGCTGTATGGGAGGCTGAGGCAGGAGGATGGACTAAGCCCAGGAGGTCAAGGCTGCAGTGAGCTGTGTGTATGCCACTACACTCCAGCCTGGGTGAAAGAGCAGACCTTGTCCTCAAACACACACACACACACACACACACACACACACACACACTCTCAAAAAAAAAAAAAAAAAAGAATTTTAAAAGATTACAAGTATGGGAGGAAAAAAAAAAAGATGATGCTCATGAATATAAAGATGGGAGGAAAAAAACCAGACACAAAAGAATACATACTGTATGATTCATTTATGTAAAGTATTCTAATGGAAAAACTAATCTGTAGTGATAAAAGCCAGAAAAATAGTTAACTTTAGGGAAAGAGTGTTTGGGAGGAATGAGAAGGGAGGCTTTGGGGTGATGGTAATGTTCTATTTCTTGATCTGGAAGGGAGGTAGATATATGGGTGTATTCACTTTATAAACTTTATTATTTCTATGCTTTTATGCATATAAATTGTATGTTAAACTTCAATTAAAAGTTTACTTTAAAAACACTATGTTCAGGTCAGGTGCAGTGGCTCATGCCTGTACTCCTAGCACTTTGGGAAGCCAAGGCAGGAGGATGGCTTGAGGCCTGGAGTTCAAGACCAGCCTGGGTGACATAGTGAGAGCCCATTTCTGCAAAATAAATAAATAAATGAATAAATAAATAAATAAATAAATAAAAATAAATAAATAAATAAAATTTTAAATAAAATAGCTAAGCATGGTGGTGCACACCTGTAGTCCTAGCTACTCTGGCCAAGGCAGGAGGATTGCTTTAGCCTGTGAATTCAAAGCTACAGTGAGCTATGATCACACCACTGCACTCCAGCAGCCTGGCCAACACAGCAAAACCCTGTCTCTTAAAAAAATATATGTTGGCTGTGCAGTGAGCAGGGTAAAATAATTCTGGCTTCACCATGTACTAGCCAGGTCACCATGGGCAAGGACTTTTGCTCTCATAGGTAAAGGATGAGTTACTTCTGTGAAATGGAGATAATATTTGCCTCACAGGGTTGTCAAAATTAGCAAATGAGATAATCTATTAGACATTCAATAAGCTATGTTTATTTCGTCATTAAGACCAAAGGGTATGCACTTTTATCATCCTCATTTTATAGGTAAGGCAGCTGAGAGACAAGAGTTTAAGTAGGTTGCCTAGGGTCCCTTAGATGATAAACAGTAAACACTAGGATTCAAACTCCCATAGTCCGGTTCCAGAATCTTTTCTCTTGCCCACTATGTGAATGTCATAAAGGTATAGTATAGATTTTTTACTTTTATTTTTTGTTTACTGATAATTTCATATGCCTAGATCTGGCAAATCATATTACTTCATTAAGATAAATAGTACCTCACGCCTGTAATCCCAGCACTTTTGGAGGCCAAGGCAGGCGGATTATGAGGTCAGGAGACTGAAACCATCCTGGCTAACATGCTGAAACCCTGTTTCTAACAAAAAATTCAAACAATTAGCCGGACGTGGTGGCAGGCGCCTATAGTCCCAGCTACTCAGGAGGCTGAAGCAGGAGAATCACTTGAACTCAGGTTGCAGTGAGCCGAGACTGTGCCATTGCACTGTAGCCTTGGGTGACAGAGCAAGACTCCATCCGAAAAAGTACTTTTCACTAAACTAAAATAAAAAATAAAATGATGACTACTTGGCTGTAGTTTAACTGTTCTAAGAAGTGTGTTTTGATGTTTTGCTATAAAATAGTACTCCATTCATAATTTTAAATCTGCAGAAGTGAATCATTTGACTTTCTTAGGTGCTTATCAAACATTCCTGCTATGTGGTCGTAACACATATAAATTGCAAGGAGAGATATTTTTATGAGGCGGATAAGTTCCCTTTGAGACCTGAATTGGCATAAGACCTCTCTGAGTTAATGGCTATGAAGAAAAGAGCTCCTCTTGTAGCCTGAATTTTATGTTTATTGAAAATTAAGAGAAAAGATACTTTGTTAAGATGAAGATTTTTAAAAGATTTTTCTAAACAACCTTATAAAGAAAAATCAATAGCCTATTACTAATCTCACACTGACATAGGCCACAGAGGTGTAGATGTTGGACTACTAATGAACACAGCCTAGAAGAAATCAGTCATATGGTCCCTGCCTATGCTGATCCCCTTTCCCTTCTCTGGAAAGTCACTGTTGACTTAGATTAGTAAACGGATTCATACAGAGGAAATAAAACAGTTCATAATAATAATGATAATACCAATAGTTACCATTCATTATGCTAAGAGCTTTGGATGTATTGTTTCATCTAATCCTTTTAACAAGTCTATTGATCCACTTGTTTAAAAAATATTATCTGTCAGGTACTCTTATAGGTGCTAGTAATATAGCAGTAAACAAATAAGACAAAAATCGCTGGCCTCATAGAACGTAACTTCTAGTAGTAGAGGCAGACGACAAACACATAAATAAGTAAACCATATTGTGTGTTAGATTGTTTTCAGTTCTATTGAGAAGAGTTAAAGCAGGCAGAAGGGATAGGGAGTGCTGGGGAGGATTACGTTTTTAAATAGAGAAATTGGGGGAAGATCTGGCTGAGAAAATAACATCTGAAGGAGGTAAGAAGTTGCTATGAGGACATTTGAAGGAAGAGCATTTTAGCTGAGGAATAAGCAAATCAAAAGCCCCTATCAGGGAGCATGACTGGTAGGCCTGAAGAGCAACAATAAAGAAGTCTGTGACTAGAGTAACACAGGCAGAAAGAGGGGTTGAAAATAAATGTCAGAGAGGTTATCTGAAGCCAAATGACAGAGACTTATAAGTCATATGATGGTCTTTGGCTTTTACTTTGAGCAAAATAGGGAACCACGTGAAGTTTTCAGCAGAGGTAGGAACACAATTTGGCTTACATTTTAATAAAAACACAAAGACTGCTGTATTAAGAAAGATCAAAGGGGAGGGGCAAGGGCAGAAGCAAAGAGAGCAGTTCGGTTACTGCAATAATCCAGAAGAGAAATGGCAGTGGTTTGCACAGATTGTAGCACTGGCGGTCTTAAGAAGTGCTCTGATTCTGGATATAATTTGAAGTAGAATGTATAGGATCACCTGATGTGGGGTGTAGGAGAGGTATATAAAAATGGCATGACGGGCACGGTGGCTCATGCTTGTAATCCCAGCACTTTGGGAGGCTGAGGTGGGTGGATCACAAGGTCAGGAGATTGAGACCATCCTGGCTAACACGGTGAAACCCCGTCTCTACTAAAATACAAAAAATTAGCTGGGCATGGTGGCAGGTGCCTGTAGTCCCAGCTACTCGGGAGGCTGAGGCAGGAGAATAGTGTGAACCCAGGAGGCGGAGCTTGCAGTGAGCCCAGATAGCGCCACTGCACTCCAGCCTGGGCAACAGAGAGAGACTCTGTCTCAAAAAAAAAAAAAAAAAAAATTGGCCCGAAGATGTGAAGGAATAATGAGATGATAATTTGTAAGATAAAGACTGTGGAAGAAGCAAGCTTTCATTGAAGTAGACGTTGGCAAGATTAGGAGCTTGTTTTTAGACATGTTAAGTCTGAGATACTTTTGGTTATCCAAGTGGGGAAGTTTAGTAGGCATTTTAATGTATAAGTCTGGAATTCAGGGGATTTGTTTAGGTTGGAGATAAGTTTAGGAATAATTGGCATGCTGATGGTATTCAAAGTTATAAAACTGATGACATCTCAAAGAAAGTCAATGCAGACAACAAGTGAAAATAGATTCAAGGATTGAGCATTGAGGCACCCAATATTAAGAGGTTAAAAAGATGAGGAAAAACCAGCAACAGAGACCAAGTAGATGCGCATAAAATAGGAGAAAAGTCATGAGAGTGTAGTGTTCTTGCAAACCAAGTGAAGCATTTGCAGGAGGAGGAGGGAGTAATTAACATTGTCGAAAGCCACAGATAAGTCAAGTGAGATAAGAACTGATAAGCGACCCCTGGATTTAGAAAGATGGAGTCTTTGGTGACAGTGACACGCTATTTCAGTGTAGTGGAGGTGGCAACAGCCTTTGTTGAGCCACCAGTGGAACTAGGGCCCCTTGGATAAATTATCAATTCCAGGTGTGAGGGAAGAAATGTACAAAATGGCACAGCTTCTTGTGCCAAAAAGCAAGGAAGTTATCAAATACTAGTGAGGCCTTTTTAAAGGAACACACACACACAAAACCAACTTTAAAAGTCCCCTAAAGCTGGCACACTTTGGGCATTAAAACTATTATCTGTAATTACTGGAAACATCAAATACATAAACCTCTAAGAAATTATAAGTATTAATACTTACAAAAAGCACTTAATGGCCACTTCTAGAGATTGTTAGGACACCAATTTATTATTCTAAAAATTGGTAAATAATAGCAAAAAAACAAGCATTTGTCCGACCTTTCCTGAACTGAGTTTCGGGGTAACCAAATAGTTATTACAGTTCTTGAACCTTATTTTTGTATACTGAAGAATTCCAACTAATAAATGCAAAGGGAATGATGAAAGTATAAAATAAGCATTTTACAATATTTAGTGAAACATCTAAGCAACAATCATCAGTGGATGCCGAAATCATTAGGACAAACAACAAAAGGGCATTTTATAAGCAATGTACCAGGCTCACACCTCTGAAATCACTGATTAATCTTAACATCACTGAAAGTGTGACAATGAAACATCACAGTATGTGCCTCCCAGTGTGATGCAGCAGGGCATACTTAGTATACTTAGAATATTATGTGACATATTCTTGCAAATATAAACAAACAAATAAAACTTAAAATGGAGCAAGTCTTTAGATCGGGGTGGACAAACTTTCTGTAAAAGGCCAGATAGTAAATATTTCAGGCTTTGTGGGCTACATGCAATCTTTATCAACTATTCTTCTTTGTTTTCTTGTGTTTTAACAACTCTTTAAAATATAAAATGCCCAGTGGAACAGAATAGAGAGCCCGGAAATAAATACACTTATTTATGGTCAATTGATCTCTGATGAAGATACCAAAAACATACCGTGGGGAAGGGACAGTCTCTTCATTAAATGGTGCTGGGAAAGCTGGACATTCACATGCAGAAGAAACAAATTGGACTCTTATCTCACCCTATATACAAAAATCCACTCAAAATAGATTAAAACCTTAAATTTAAGACTTGAAACTGTAAACTACTAGAAGAAAACATAGGGAAATAGCTTTTTGACGTTGGTGTTGGCAAAGATTTTAAAAATATAGCCCCAAAGGCACAGGCAACAAAAGGATGGGTAGACAAATCAAATTTCATGAAACTAAAAAGCCATAGCAAGTAACAGAGGGAAGAGACAACCAAAAGAGTGGGAGAGAATATTTGCAAACCATATATCTGATGAGGGGCTGATAGCCATAATGTACAAGGAACTCAAACAATCCAATTGCGAGAAAACAACCAGACTTTAAAATGGGCAAAGTACCTCAACAGACACGTCCCTAAAGAAGACACACAAATAGTCAATATATATGTGAAAAAATGTTCAACATTCCTAATCATCAGGGACATGCAAATTAATTAAATATCACCTCACACCTGTTAGAAGAACTACTATCAAAAAGATGAAAGACAAGTTTGGAGACGATACAGAGAAAAGGAACACATTGCTGGTGGGAATGTAAATTAATACAGTCATTAGGGAAAACAGTATGAAAATTCCTCTTCAAAAAATTAAAAATGGAACTATTATATGATTCAGCAATTCTACTCTTGAGTATATATCCAAAGAAAATGAAAACAGTATATGAAAGACATATCTGCACTCCTATATTCAATGAAGCGTTATTTACAATAGCCAAGATATGGCATCAATCTAAATGTTCATTAACAGATTAATGGATAAAGAAAATGTACATGCACACAGTGGAATACTCTTCAGCTCTTTAAAAGAAGGAAATCCCTTCATTTGTGACAACATGAATGAACCCGGAAAACATTATGCTACGTTAAATAACCAAGGCACAGAAAGACAAATATTTTATGCTCTTACTTATATGTGGACGCTAAAAACAGTAAAACTGAGAAGCAGAGAATAGAAGAGTGATTACCAGGGTCTGATTATGAGGGATGGGGAGATGTTAACAAAAAGGTACAAAGTTTCAGTTAGACGCAAATAAGTTCTGGTGATCTATTGTACAAATGATAACTACAGCTAATAATAATGTATTGTGTACTTGAAAATTGCTAAGAGAGGCTGGGTGTGGTGGTTCATGCCTGTAATCCCAGCACTTTGTGAGGCCAAGACAGGTGAATCACTTGAGGTCAGGAGTTTGAGACCAGCCTGGCCAACATGGTGATACCCCATCTCTACTAAAAATACAAAAATTAGCTGCGCATGGTGGCATGCATCTGTAATTCCAGTTACTCGCAAGGCTGAGTCAGGAGAATCGCTTGAACCCGGGAGGTGGAGGTTACAGTGAGCCAAGATCATGCGACTGCACTCCAGCCTGGGTGACAGAGCAAGACTCCGTCTCAAAAAAAAGAGAGGAGACATTATGGATTAAAGGAAAAATAAAAGACATAGCAACCAAATGTAATGCATGAATGCTTATTTGGATTATGACTTAAGCCAACTGGGAAAAGATATATTTTTTAAAGACAAAAATATTTCAACAGCACAGGGTATTATTTTTTGAGAGTTTCTCTAAGATTGATATTATTTCCTTTTTAAGTGTTTGAATATAATTCAATCGTATCATCATGTGGGCCTAGAGCTTCCTTCATGAGAAGGTTAAATTAAACTAATTAGTTATTTTAGAGACAAGGTCTTGCTATGTTCCCCATGATGGTCTTGAACTCCTGGGCTCAAGCAATCCCCTCCTCCTCAGCCTTCCAAAGTTCTGAGATTATAGGCATGGGCCACTGACTCTGCCTATGAGATGATTTTAAATTACAGATTTCACATGTTTAATAAATATGATATTGTGCAGATTTTCTGTATCTTTTTCTGTCCGGTTTTGTAAGCTGTACGTTTTGAGAAATTTTTCTATTCATCTAAGCTGCTAAATTTCTTGGCATAAAGTTGTTCATATTATTCTTTCAGTGTCTATAGGATCTGTAATGACGTCCTTTAATTCCTAATACTAGTTGATATTAAGGAATTATTTAGATGTGATAAAACATTGCAGTTATGCACAAAAATACTTAGCTGTTAAAGATACAATCCTAAAGAATTTATGGGTGAAATGGGGATATCTAGAATTTGGTTTTAAATATTTCAGAAAAAAAAATAAAACAGTAAAGATAGAATAGATGAAATAGGACTGGTAAAATGTTGAAAAATATTGAGGTTGGGTAACATACATGGGAATTCATTATACTATTTATGCTGGAAATTTTCTATAATAAAAAGGGTATGTAAAAAAGAATGGGAGAAGAGAAGTTGGAGACACCGTTTTCAAGAAGTTTTGTTGTAAGGGGAGCAGAAAAACTGAGATGGTAACTGGTAGAAGAATGTGGTCATGAAAGAGATATTCTTAATATGTGAGAAATAATAGCATGTTTGTCTGGTGATAAGAAAGATCTACTTTTTCCATTACAGCCCTTAGCATATTAACCACAGTTGTTTTAAATTCCTGGTCCAATAATTCTAACATCTCTGCCATATCTGAGTCTGATTCTAATGCTTGCTCTGTCTCTTCAAACTGCGTGTTTTGTGTTTTTTTTTTTTTTTTTTTTTTTTTTGTCTTTTAGTTTATCTTGTAATTTTTAAATTTTTTAAAATTTTTTAATCTTTATCTTACAATTTTTTTGTTGAAAGTTGGACATAATGTAGTGGATAAAAGGAACTGGGGTAAATACATCTCTGTTTTCATTTATTTATTTTGAGATGGCGTCTCGGTCTGTTACCCAGGCTGAAGTGCAGAGGCACGATCTCGGCACACTGCAACCTCTGCCTCCCCGGTTCAGTGATTCTCCTGTCTCAGCCCTGGGCTAAGTTTTGTATTTTTAGTAGAGATGGCGTTTCACCATGTTGGCCAGGCTGGTCTCAAACTCCTGACCTCAAGTGATCCGCCCACCTTGGCCTCCCAAAGTGCTGAGCCACCGCACCTGGCCTGTAAATAAGTCTTCAGTCTGAAGTTTTATATTTATCTAGTTAGCAGTTAGGCTGTGCTTACTGTTTGTTGTAGCTGTGGGAGTCAGACTCAAAAATTTCCTCTGGTGTCCTTGTTTTTGTCTCATCTGTTGTCTTTGGATTTCCCTAGAGACTTCTTGGGAGGTCTCAGAAATAACATGCGGTTATTTCTGTTGTACTCCCTTACAGATAAGCCCTGTTGATATAGTGGTAAGGTGTGGAGAGAGAGGAAGAATTCTATAGATCTGTGATTAGGTCTTAGACTTTCAGTGAGCCTGTGCTCCTGGGCTGCACCTTTCACAAGTGCTTCTCGGTTTTTTTCCGATTTAGTTGGCAAGAAGGGGCTGGAGTTGGGTATTTTCCTTCCCCTGTGATTAGTCTCTGGTAAAACCCAGTCAGTTAGGCTCTGATAACATAGTTTCCCTTGAGAGCAGGCTTTGTTAAGAAGAGCTGGATACTTTGGCATACTTCCAATGGCTATTTTTCCCCTTCTTTTGCCAGAAGCATGAGGATTTTTTTTTTTTTTTTTGTTGATCTTTACCCTGAGAACTTGGTAGGGTTCTTGGAGGTAAAACTCACGAAACTGGAGGTAAAATCCAGTATGACTAGCCATATGTCCTGGAGATTTTAACTTTCAAACTTGTCCACACAGAGCCTCCAGCAATTCACCTATTATAGTTTGGGTTTTTCGTTCCCCAGCACTTGTTCTTGCAGAGTTTTCTGCCCCTGGGCTTCTCTTCCAGTAAGTTGTGATTCTCTGTAATTACCCATTTGCCTCTCCAATTTTGGGGACACCAGTGTTCCTTGTTACTTCAACTGATTTTCAGTTTATTTAGCTTTTTTATTGTTGTGAAGACAGGAGTGATGACTTCCAAGCTCCTTACTTGCTAGAACAGAAACCGGAAGGGAAAGATCTAGAAGAGAGGAAAACTTGATGCAGAAAAGACAGAAGAAAAGTCCTGGTGTGATGAGTCTGAATTGGTGAAAAGGGGTGTGATCTAGTGTTCAAGCGGAGGGCTAGCCTTAGCTGATAACATCATGAGCACTTTATATTAGCACAGAGAAAGTAGAGGACATGAGCACATATGCAGATTGAGGGGTTATATATGTGGGGGTATATACGATAGTCGGAACTTGTAGACGTCCTCTTTAATTTGCTTCTATTTCACGGCGAAATAGGAAGGAAGGTTTTCTGTAGAGAAAGACAGATGGACAGACAGACACACACACGAGAGAGAGAGAGAGAATGGCAAAGTAGATGTTAGAGTTTTGAAAAGAGGAAAAGGATTATGAAAGAATTATTTGGATCATTTAGGAGAGTGGGAGAGTTAATGGACTAGAGAAAGATTGCCAGGCAGAATTGGGGCCCATTTGAGGCTATGTGTCACAGTTTTGAAGTGATGCCCCTGGCCTCAGAAAATATTTTAAATTCGTTAGAGTAAAATGTACTAGTATCTCTCAATATCCATTTTCCTCCTTTTAATAATAGAAGCCCAGAATTGTAGCTGGGTACATGTCCGCCTCCACCCCTCCCGCAATGAAGACATTTCTCAGCTTCCCTTGCAGGTAGGTGTGGTCACGTAACTGTTAATTGTGTTTTGGTAAATAGGATATAGCACAAGTGGTTTATGTAACTTTTTGAAACTGTGTTTGCAAAATTGTATCAGAGAGAAAATTATGTCAGTAGGGGAGATCTGATCTGGCCAACCCCCCTCTTGCCTTTAGTCTTCGGGCTGCCTTTGATTATTCCTGGGCTGGCTTTGGGAGACATTTAGTTTATAGTTTAAGTGAAAAATAATCCTTCCCCCAAAACTCAACTACCTTTGTAAAGCTGAGAAGTCACCAGGCTAGGAGGATAGAGGACCCTGAATTTTGCTAAGGTGTAGACATAAATGACTGCCAGCCATTATTCCAGAGGTCATGAGATCTGCAACCTCTCCAGTTGCTCCTGCAGATAACATCACTATTGTAGAACCTAAGATTGGCCTTTTGAGATACCCTCTCAGGCTTTCTGCATGTCTGACACCTATGACCCCGCCAGGATCCACAGACCAGTGGTGGCTCCACCTGGACCTACCCACTGCTCCTGTCCCACCCAGAAGCCACTTAGCATGCTCAAGGGTCATTCCTGACACCCCTACGATTGTACCCCTGAGCCAATCAGCAGCCACCCTCACCCCTTCTACCTTTGAAAAACCCTAGCCTGTGAATTCTTGGGGTGACTGATTTGGGTAATAAGAAAACTCCAGTCTCCCATTCAGCCAGCTCTTCGTGAATTAAATTCTCTCTCCATTGCAATTCCCCTGCCTTGGTAAATTGGCACTATCTGGACAGTGGGCAATAAGAACCCATTGGACAGCTACATTCTGGGAAGAATCATTAAAGGGAGGGTTTATCACTAAGAGTGAGGAAGGAGGAAGATGTAAATGACTGAAAGAGAGAAAAGCCATGGAAGTATTATCTGGAAGAGTAGAAGAGTAAAAAAACTGGAGGAATGTATTATGATTATTAGGCAGCATTAGGAATTTCTCTTGGTAGTTAGTGGTCATAATGGAAGAACTATTTATCAGCCTATTTTACACGAGTTGGTTGATACAGAGGAAAAAACAAAATTTTTCCTCTGCTTTCATGCCACAGCAATCAACACACGAGTTCTGTGACCTCTGGTTGTTAGAGTAGTTAGTGAGGCAGACCATGAGCAGGTCAGGAGAGGCACCCCCACCAACCCCCAGGAATGTCAGGCGACCATCACGTGATGGTCAGGCAGTTGTTAAACTGTCTCTCTAAAGTAATTGGTCACAGCTGGCATCAGGGGAAGACTGTCACCCAAAAGATAGAAAACACCTTGAGCTGGTGATCAGCAGCTCAAGATCTCAGGAGCTGGGCAAGTGGGCTTGAGTATGTCCTCTAACAGGCGAAATGGCAGATGCATGACCTTCCTTTGGGGGTGTTAGACTGGTAAAAGAAAATCGCCCTAGAGAGCATGTGCGCAACCTCAGTAAATGCACTATGCATGTGGTCACCCCCTCAAGGGCTGACTGACACCTCCCATGCAGCAGTTGAACAACAGCCCACCCCAAGGGAAAAATTAAGGGAGGAGAAAGTAAAGCCCCCAAACCATGCCAATGTATAAAACCCCAAGTCAAGGACCAGATGGGGTACTTGGAACTCTCAAGTTGCCCGCTTGTCCCTCTTCCAAGTGTACTTTGCTTCGTTTTGCTCCTGCTCTAAAACTTTTTTTTTTTTTTTAATTTGAGAGGTTTTATTAGATGGTGGGAGTTTGAAGCTTTTGATTTTTTCTAATTTTTTTTTTATAATGAACATATACAGCTTCTCTAATCATTAAAGTGGTCATTTTAAAATGAATGATGGATTTTTAGAAAATTTTTTCTTAAGGACATTCAGTGAACTAGGTACTTTTTAAGATGTTTGTTCACATCACTGCATGGAGCTTAATGTTCTAACATGGATGGAGATGATAAATATTGCACATAATAAACACATTACTAGGATATTAGAATCCACTGAGAACACAGAGAAAAGAAAAAGTAAAGTAGAACAAGGAGGGTTGGGAGGGCTTAGTGGGTTGGGAGTGCAGATTGCAGATTGAGCTTCATTGAGGAAAGGCAGGAAGTCAGGAGTTGGCCCTGGGGCAAAGACCCTAAGAAGAGAACACAACTGGAGTGTTTCAGCCACAGCCAGGAGCCACTGCTGGAGCAGAGCAAGTGAGAAGGTCAGGTCCACAGGAAAAGATGACACTTCTTGGTTTACATGAGTAAGAAAGGTTGCCTTGTTTTCTTCCTGTCTACCTGATTTGTTGTTTCCTCTGCAGTTAAAGTACACTTACTCCCCCTGCCCTCAACACACACACACACAAAATACATACATTAGGCCTCTAGTACCATATTAATTTGCTAGGGCTGCCATAACAAAGTAGGCAAACAGAGCTTAAAACAACAGATATGTATTGTTTTACAGGTCTGTCGGCTAGAAGTCCAAAATCAAGTTAGGGCCATGCTCCCCGTGAGACACGTCAGAGGGAAACCTTTCTTGGCTCTTCCTAGCTTCTAGTGGTTGTTGGCAATACTCAGTGTTCCTAGGCCGCAGCTGCATTCCTCCAATCTCTGCTTCCATCATCACCTGGCATTCTCACTGTGTGTCTGTGTCTTTACATGGGTATCTTCCCTCTTCTTCTCTTTTTTTTAAGACAAATGAAGAAAGTATTTATTTATACTAACACAGTATAAAGCAATTAATCCTTGCTATTAGCCATAATTACATTCCTGAAAATGAAGACTTTCAACTTGTGAGCTGGAGCAAATCTCCTTCTATGGCTTCCTGGGGAGGGCAGGCATCTTCTCCATCTCCTCTCTGCCCTGCCATCTCTACCAGCACCAATAGGCTGGTACTACTCTGTTCCTATTGATTCCAAAGAGTTCCTCAAGGTGAGACTGGTGAATTGACTTTGCAAGTTGTCTTTTTTTTTTTTTTTAATTATACTTTAAGTTCTGGGATACATGTGCAGAACATGCAGGTTTGCTACATATGAATACATATGCCATGTGGTTTGCTGCACCCATCAACCTGTCATCTACATTAGGTATTTCTCCTAATGTTATCCCTCCCCTAGCCCCCCCACCCCAAACAGGCCCTGGTGTGTGATGTTCCCCTTCCTGTGTCCATGTGTTCTCATTGTTCAACTCTCACTTACAAGTGAGAACGTGCGGTNTACTTTAAGTTCTGGGATACATGTGCAGAACATGCAGGTTTGCTACATATGAATACATATGCCATGTGGTTTGCTGCACCCATCAACCTGTCATCTACATTAGGTATTTCTCCTAATGTTATCCCTCCCCTAGCCCCCCCACCCCAAACAGGCCCTGGTGTGTGATGTTCCCCTTCCTGTGTCCATGTGTTCTCATTGTTCAACTCTCACTTACAAGTGAGAACGTGCGGTGTTTGGTTTTCTGTTCCTGTGTTAGTTTGCTGAGAATGATGGTTTTCAGCTTCATCCATGTCCCTGCAAAGGACATGAACTCATTCTCTTTTATGGCTGCATAATATTCCATGGTATATATGTGCCACATTTTCTTTATCCAGTCTACCATTGATGGGCATTTGGGTTGGTTCCAAGTCTTTGCTATTGTGAACAGTGCTGCAATAAACATATGTGTGCATGTGTCTTTATAGCAGAATGATTTATAATCCTTTGGATATATACCCAGTAATGGGATTGCTGGGTCAAAGTGTATTTCTGGTTCTAGATCCTTGAGGAATCTCCACACTGTGTTCCACAATGGCTGAACTAATTTATGCTCCCACCAACAGTGTAAAAGCTTTTCTATTTCTCAACATCCTCTCCAGCATCTGTTGTTTCCTGACTTTTTAATGATCACCACTCTAACTGGCATGAGATGGTATCTCATTGTGGTTTTGATTTGCACTTCTCTAGTGACCAGTGATGTTGAGCATTTTTTCATATTTTTGTTGGCTACATAGATGTCTTCTTTTGCGAAGTGTCTGTTCATATCCTTCACCCACTTTTTGCGGTTGTTTTTTTTCTTGTAAATTTGTTTCAGTTCCTTGTAGATTCTGGATATTAGCCCTTTGTCAGATGGATAGATTGCAAAATTTTTCTCCCATTCTGTAGGTTGCCTGTTCCCTCTGATGATCATTTCTTTTGCTGTATGGACGCTCTTTAGTTTAATTAGATCCTATTTGTCCATTTTGGTTTTTGTTGCCGTTGCTTTTGGTGTTTTAGTCATGAAGTCTTTGCAGCCTGTGTCCTGAATAGTATTACCTAGGTTTTCTTCTAGGGTTTTTATGATTTGGGGTCTTACATTTAAGTCTTTAATCCCTCTTGAGTTAATTTTTGTATAAGGTGTAAGGAAGGG
Source organism: Rhinopithecus bieti (assembly GCF_001698545.2). NCBI lineage: Eukaryota > Metazoa > Chordata > Mammalia > Primates > Cercopithecidae > Rhinopithecus > Rhinopithecus bieti. Next base: position 1,988,354 of record NW_016811202.1, read on the forward strand.
GTCCAGTTTCAGTTTTCTGCATATGGCTAGCCAGTTTTCCTAACACCATTTATTAAATAGGGAATCCTTTCCCCATTTCTTGTTTTTGTCAGGTTTGTCAAAGATCAGATAGTTGTAGATGTGTAGTGTTATTTCTGAGGCCTCTGTTCTGTTTCATTGATCTATATATCTGTTTTCATACCAGTACCATGCTGTTTTGGTTACTGTAGCCTTGTGGTATACTTTGAAGTCAGGTAGCATCATGCCTCCAGATTTGTTGTTTTTGCTTAGGATTGTCTCAGCTATATGGGCTCTTTTTGATTCTATATGAAATTTAGAGTAGCTTTTTCGAATTCTGTGAAGAATGTGAATGGTAGCTTGATGGGGATAGCATTGAATCTATAAGGCACTTTGGGCAGTATGGCTATTTTCATGATATTGATTCTTCCTATCCATGAGCATGGAAGTTTTTTTCCATTTGTTTGTGTCATCTCTTATTTCCTTGAGCAGTGGTTTGTAGTTCTCCTTGAAGAGGTCCTTCACATCCTTTGTAAGTTGTATTCCTATATCAGGGGAACCAGCCCCCAATATTTCCACATAGGTTCTTTTCTATTTTCCCTAAGTGTTGGTTGGTCTGAGAAATAAAGAGAAAGAGTACAAAGAGAGAAATTTTACAGCTGGGTCTCCGGGGGTGACATCACATATTGGCAGGTTCTGTGATGCCCACCTGAGCCACAAAGCCAGCAAATTTTTATTAAGGATTTCAAAAGGGGAGGGGTGTATGAATAGGGAGTGGGTCATAGAGATCATACGCTTCCTAGGGCAATAAAAGATTACAAGGTAAATAGCAGAACAAGATCACAAGGCCAGGGCGAAATTAGAATTACTGATGAGGTTCCATGTCCCACTGGGCACACATTGTCATTGATAAACATCTTAACAGGAAACTGGGTTGGAGAGCAGACAGCCAGTCTGACTAGAATTTGCCAGGCTGGTATTTCCTAATCCTAGCAAGCCTGAGGGCACTGCAGGAGACCAGGGCGTATTTCATCCTTATCTTCAACCTCATAAGACAGACACTCCCAGAGTGGCCATTTTAGAGACCTTCCCCTGGGAATGCATTCCCTTCCCAGGGTTATTCCTTGCTGGGAAAAGAATTCAGTGATATTTCTCCTACTCGCTTTCTGCAAGAAAAGAAATATGACTCTGTTCTGCCTGGCCCCGCAGGCAGTCAGACCTTATGATTATCTCCCTTGTTCCCTGAAAATCACTGTTATCTTGTTCTTTTTCAAGGTGCCCAGATTTCATATCGTTCGAACACACATGTTTTACAAACAATTTGTACAGATAACACAATCATCACAGGGTCATGAGGTGACATACATCCTCAGCTTATGAAGATGACGGGATTAACAGATTAAAAACAGGCATAGGAAATTATAAGAGTATTGATTGG
>NW_016811202.1:1992953-2004528 GCF_001698545.2 Rhinopithecus bieti
TGTGTCTCCTGAATACAAATGGGTCTTGACTCTTTATCCAATTTGCCATGCTGTGTCTTTTAATTGGGGCATTTAGCCCATTTACATTTAAGGTTAATATTATTATGTGTGAATTTGATCCTGTCATTATGATGCTAACTGGTTATTTTGCCCATTAGTTGATGCAGTTTCTTCATAGTGTCAATGGTCTTTACAATCTGGTGTGTTTTTGCAGTGGCTGGTACCGACTGTTCCTTTCCACATTTAGTGCTTCCTTCAGAAGCTCTTGTAAGGCAGGCTTGGTGGTGGCAAAATATCTCAGCATTTGTTTGTCTGTAAAGGATTTTATTTATTCTTCACTTATGAAGCTTAGTTTGGATGGATATGAAATTCTGGGTTGAAAATTCTTTTCTTTAAGAATGTTGAATATTGGCTTCCACTCTCTTCTGGCTTGCAGGGTTTCTGCAGAGAGATCTGCTGCTAGTCTGATGGGCTATCCTTTGTGGGTAACCCGACCTTTCTCTCTGGCTGCTGTTAACATTTTTTCCTTCATTTCAACCTTGGTGAATCTGACAGTTACGTGTCTTGGGGTTGCTCTTCTTGAGGAGTATCTTTGTGGCATTCTCTGTATTTCCTGAATTTGAATGCTGGCCTGTCTTGCTAGGTTGGGGAAGTTCTCCTGGATAATATCCTGAAGAATGTTTTCCAACTTGGTTCCATTCTCACCGTCACTTTCAGGTACACTGATCAAACGTACGTTTGGTCTTTTCACATAGTCCCATATTTCTTGGAGTCTTTGTTCATTCCTTTTCATTCTTTTTTCTCTAATCTTGTCTTCACACTTTATTAAGTTGATCTTCAATCTCTAATATCCTTTCTTCCAGTTGATCAATTTGGCTATTGATACTTGTCTATGCTTCACGATGTTCTCGTGCTGTGTTTTTCAGCTCTATCAGGCCAATTATGTTTTTCTTTAAACTGATTATTCTAATTAGCAATTCATCTAACCTTTTTTCAAGGTTCTTAGCTTCCTTGCATTGGGTTAGAACATGTGTTTTTAGCTTGGAGAGGTTTGTTATTACCCACCTTCTGAAGCCTTCTGTCAATTTGTCAAACTTACTCTCTGTCCAGTTTTGTTCCCTTGGTGGTGAGGAGTTGTGATCCTTTGGAGGAGAATAGGTGTTCTTGTTTTTGGAATTTTCAGCCTTTTATGCTAGTTTTTCCTCATCTTTGTGGATTTATCTACCTTTGGTCTTTGATGTTGGTGACCTTCAGATGGGGTTTCTGCGTGGACATCATTTTTGTTGATGTTGTTGATATTTCCTTTGTTTGTTAGTTTTCCTTCTAACAGTCAGGTCCCTCTGCTGCAGGTCTGCTGGAGGTCCACTCCAGACCCTTTTTGCCTGGGTATCACCAGCAGAGCCTGCAGAACAGGCTTCCTGTTTCTTCCTCTGGAAACTTCATCCTAGAGGGGCACCTGCCAGATGCCAGCAGGAGCTCTTCTGCAGGTGTCTGTCGACCCCTGCTGGGAGGTGTCTCTCAGTCAGGAGGTATAGGGGTCAGGGACCCACCTGAGAGGGCAGTCTGTCCCTTAGCAGAGCTCGAGTGCTGTGCTGGGAGATCCGCTGCTCTCTTCAGAGCCAGCATGCAGGAATATTTAAGTCTGCTGAAGCTGCACTCACAGGAACCCCTTCCCCCGGGTGCTCTGTCCCAGGGAGATGGGAGTTTTATCTATAAGCCCCTGATTAGGGCTGCTGCCTTTCTTTCAGAGATTCCCTGCCCAGAGAGGAGGAATCTACAGAGGAATTCTGGCTACAGCGACTTTGCCGAGCTGCAGTGGGGTCTGCCCAGTTTGAACTTCCTGGTGCCTTTGTTTACACTATAAGGGGAAAAACACCTATTCAAGTCTCAGTAATGGCGGATGCCCCTCCACCCACTAAGCTCAAGTGTCCCAGTTCAACTTCAGACTGCTGTGCTGGCAGCAAGAATTTCAATCTTGGATCTTAGGATCTTAGCTTGCTGGGCTCCATGGGGTGGGTTCTGCTGAGCTAGATCACTTGGCCCTCTGGCTTCAGCCCCCTTTCCAGGGTAGTGAATGGTTCTGTCTCGCTGGCGTTCCAGGCACCACTGAGGTATGAAAAAAAAAATCCTGCCACTAGCTCAGTGTCTGCCCAAATTGGCTGCCCAGTTTTGTGCTTGAAACCCAGGGCCCTGATGGTATAGGCACCCGAGGGAATCTCCTGGTCTGCAGGTTGCGAAGACTGTGGGAAAAACATAGTGTCTGGGCTGGAATGCACCATTCCTCACGGCACAGTTCCTCATGGCTTCCATTGGCTAGGGGAGGGAGTTCTCTGACCCCTTGCACTTCCTGGGGAAGGTGATACGCCACCCACTTCTACTTGCCCTCCATGGGCTGCACCCACTGTCTAACCAGTCCCAATGAGATGAGCCGGGTACCTCAGTTGGAAAGGCACAAATCTCCTGCTTTCTGTATTGATCTTGCTGGGAGCTGCAGACTGGAGCTGTTTCTATTTGGCCATCTTGCCAGCCACCTTCCCTTTCCTAAAATGTTTTAATAAGCTCTCACTCTTGCTCCAAAACTTGCCTCCATCTTTCCCTCTGCCTGAAACCTACTTCTGTCCCTTGGCTGAATTATTTCCTCTGAGGAGGCAAGGGATCAAGTCTGCTGCAGACCCTTATGGATTCACTGCTGGTAACATGGTCACCAAGAAGCCTGTGGGAATTTCTCCCACCAACAACCAATGAACCAATTCTGTAGTGGCTTTTTCATTGGCCCCCAGCTGGGTGTCCTCTAATTCAATTCAATTTTGACATTATCTACCCAAAGACAGTTATCAAATCCCACAGGTTGAAGGCTCAGTCCCACAAGAGTGCTCCACTTCAGATGTAAATCACAAGCCCCAGATTGTTTTATCAGTGCTTCTTACCTACTAGCTATCAACTGGGGCTCCCACAACACCCTCCTTGGGTTGGATCAATTTTCTAGAGTGGCTCACAGAATCTAGGGAAACACTTACATTTCCTGGATTATTATAAAGAATATTACAAAAGATACAGATTAAAAGACATGTAGGGCAAGGAATGTGGGAAGGGGTGTGGTACTTCCATGCCCTCTTCAGGAACACCATCCAGGAATTTTCATGTGCTCAGCTATCTGGAATTCCCCAAACTCTGTCCCTTTAGGTTTTTATGGAAGCTTCATTACACTGGCATGATTGATTAAATCATTGGCCCTTGGCAATCAACATTTAGCCCTTTTTCCCTCCCTGGAGGTTGGTGTGGGACTGAAAGTCTGGATACTCAATCCTGCATTGGTCTTTCTGGTGATCAGCCCCATTCTAAAGTTACCTAGGGCTGCTAGCCATCAGTCAACTCATTAGCATACAAAAAGATACTTATTACTTTGAAGACTCCAAAGATTGTAGGAGTTGTGTGCCAGGAAATGTGAACAAAGATCAAACATATATTTCATAATATCACAATGAAAATCTAAGAGAGAGATTAAGATAATTATTTCCCAAATCTCACAGTGATTAAGAAGTAATGACTCTAAAATCAGGCCACTACACTATCTTGTCACCTCTCCCTGTATTTTGGCCTAGACACTTGAAGTTATTACCTATCTGGGGAGCAGGCCATTTGTCCAGGACAATCCACTCATCAATGAGGAAGAAGATATGACTCCTGAATGTGCATATCCATTCAGCTAAGCAGCAGTCACTTACTGCAGGCAAGGCCAATGCTACAATTCAATTAGTAACTATTTTACAGCAACTGCTATATGCTTGATAAAAATGCTCAAAACCACAGTTACAATAGGGAGGTAAGGGAACTAAAACTCCTTGCGTAGGTTTCTTGTGTACCTATTATGTGCTAGAGTATAAACATGCATTAAAAATTATGTTTTGAGCTCCTAATGTGCTGAGCTAGGCACTATTCTGGGTTGTGAGGGATGCAATAGTGAACCCTTCTGGAAACTCTTGTCAGATCTTATCCCCCACCCCTGTATTGATTCACTGAAAAAAATTCTCTCTTTTCTGGGATTGTGAGTCATGTACAAAATGATGAAAAAAAAGGAAGAGACTTAATTTTACCAGTGCTATAGTCCAATAATTGAATAGTACCTGTCCTGGTTCCTACCTAGTTCCTAAGCCTGATGTAACTGCCCAGTGGGTTCTTCTGGCCCACTGCCCAGATACAGCCAATTTATCAAGGCAGGGGAATTGCAATAAAGAAAGAGTTTTACACACATAGAGCTACTAAACAGAAGACTGGAGTTTTGTTATTCAAAACAGCATCCCTGAAAATTCGGAGGCTAGGGTTTTTCAAAGATAGTTTGGGGGAAGCAGGGGACAGGAGGATGGCCAGGCAATGGGTGCTTGTTAGTGGTTGGTTAGAGATACAATCACAGGGGTATGGGAAATGGTCCTCACATGTACTGAGTTACTATTGGGTGGGGCCACAGGTTGGCAGGTCCAGATGGAGCCATCTGCCCTCAGACATACACAAAACCTGAAAAGATATCTCAAAGGCCAATCTTAGGTTCTACAATGTGATGTAATCTGCAGGAGTAATTGGGAACGGGGAAGCTGCATATCTTGCGCCCTCTGGAATAATGGCTGGCAATTGTTTATGATTACACCGTAGCAGAATTCAGGGTCCTCTATCCTCTCAGCTTGGTGGCCTCTTGTTAGCTTTACAAAGGCACTTGAGTTATGGAAAAAGGCTATTATCACTTAAACTAAACGTCTCCCAAAATTAGCTTGATCCAAGCCCAGGAGTAATTAAGGGCAGGTTGAAGACCAAAGGCAAGAGGAGGGGTGACCGCATCAGATCTCCATCACTGCCATAATTTTCTCACTGTTATAATTCTCCACTCTTCCTTTTCGAGATCTCCAAGTTTCTTCCAATATATTAACCCTTTTTTCTTTTAAAAATTTTTATTTGGAAATTATTTCTAAGTAGTATATATGAATAGTTCAAAGAATTCCCACATTTTTTTTTCTAGTGCCAGGTGTTTATTCCCTCACATGTGGGTGGTTCACGTACACAGCACACAGGCATGGGCACCATGGGAGAGGGCAGCACTCCTGCCTTCTGAGGGGAGGATCTTGCCCTCACGGTGTAAGAAGGGAGAGGATGGTTTCTCTCCTGCCCTCACTAGGGCCTAGGGAACTCAGGAGCACATCCCATCCCTTCCACCTCTCAGCCGAGGAGAAGCCACCTTACTGACATTTAGTTCCAACCATTATAGTAAGTGGGGAAGGGATTGGCCTGGTCCCAACCATTACAGGGTGAAGATATAAATGGTAAAGGAAGGTACAGTTTGGATGAGGCCACAGGAAGGAGCAGGTGACACCATCAGAAGCATGTGCAGGGGAGGGGCAGTTACTGGGCTTCTGGGCTGCTTAGTCCCTGGCTTGGCAGGAAGGGTAGGGGAGATGGATGGGGCTCATTGTTTGGCATTGATGATGTCCACGAATTCGGGCTTGAGGGAAGCACCACCCACAAGGAAGCCATCCACATCAGGCTGGCTGGCCAGCTCCTTGCAGGTTGCCCCAGTCACAGAGCCTCCATAAACGATAGGGGTGCTCTGAGCCACTGCTTCAGAGATGTTGGACTTAAGCCATCCTCAGAGCTTCTTGTGTACTTCCTGGGCCTGTTGGGGTGTTGCAGTCTTGCCAGTACCAATGGCCCACACAGGCTTATAGGCCAGGACGACCTTGCTCCAGTCTTTCACATTACCTACGATGACCTTTGTCTGCTCGAAAACAACCTTCTCAGTGATGCCAGGTTCCCTTTCATCTAGCTTCTCCCCAATACAGGCGATTACTCCTAGTCCCTCTGCCAGAGCATGGGCTACTTTCTGCCCAATCAGCTCATCTGACTCCCCAAAGACATACCTTCTCTCTGAGTGCCCCAGGACCACCCACGTGGCTCTGCAGTCTTTGATCATGCCAGGGCTGATCTCCCCAGTAAAGGCCCCATTAGTCACTTTGTAGCAGTTCTGTGCAGCCACAGCAATCTTGGGATCTAGCTTCTGTAGTCGATATAGGCAGTGGGGGGAGCACAAACCACCTCGGTGTCAGCCGGCACCTTGGCCGCATTCAGAGTGCCGATGAGCTCCCCCAGATTCTGCTTCTGCCCGTTCATCTTCCAGTTCCCCCCAACGAAGAACTTCCTGGAAGGCGCCATGGCACTGGAGTCGAGGCGCTGAAGGTCAGTGTCTGCATATTCCCACATTCTTTACTCAGATCCACTAATAATTATTACTATTTTGCTGTGTTTGCTTTTTTGCTTTCTCTTTGTTTCTTTATAAATGTGTGTGCATGCATTACATATGAATGTATATAATTGTTAACATTTTGCCATATTTACTTTTTTGCTTTCTCTGTCTCTATGTGTATGCATACATTATATATAAATGTATATATGTCATATATGTACATTTTATATACATGTAATCATTTATATACATGTAAATTTTTTTCCCCAAGTCATTTGAGAGCTTCAGACGTCATGCTCCTTTACCTCCATATCCTACATTGTGTGTTTCCTAAAAGCAAGGACATTCTCTTATATAAATGCCATATAATGATCAAATTCAGAAAATATAAGATTAGCTAACACTATTTTATAAGATATAGTTCATTTTTCAGATTATGCTAATTGTCCCAATAATGTCCTTTATATAAATTTCCCTCTCTGACCCAGGATCTAATTCCAGATTACACCTTGCATTTTGTTCTTATGTCTTCTTTCCCTACTCAAGTTAGTCAGAGTTTATTTCTATTGCTCATAACCAAAGAATCTTAAAAATACAATTTCCTTCTGTTTATGATACGGGAGTGCTGGGAAGGGAAGAGTGTGGTCACTTTAAATGATACAGACGAGGGGAAGGAAAGTGCTGGGTAGAGGAGGGCATGGTCCCTGGCTAGGGCTCCACCCCCATGGACCTAGGTGAGGACAGGCACTCCTGCTTTTGCGCCCAAATGTTGCATTTTCCAAGACCACCCTGTCCCATCACACCCCCATCCTGGGCCTATAAAAACCGGAGACCCTAGCGGGCAGACACACAGGCAGCTGGATATTGAGAGGAACACTTTGGTGGAAGAAGACCCGAGTGGCTGGTTGAGAGCATGCTGGCTGAAGAGCACATGGACAGACGCCAGCATGCTGGCAGACCATCAACTGGTGGGATGAGACAGAGTTTGGCTGGGGCAGTTGGAGGAAAGCTGGGGCCACTGAGCAGCCCAAATCCAGGGAAGACCATCTCCCTTATGGCTCCCCCACTGGCGGAGAGCTACTTCTACTCAATAAAACTTGGCACTCATTCTCCAAGCCCAGGTGTGATCCCATTCTTCCATACACCAAGGCAAGAACCCAGGATACAGAAAGCCCTCTGTCCAAGGTAGAGGGTCTAACTGAGCTGGTTAACACAAGCTGCCTATAGACGGCTAAACTAAGAGAGAACCCTGTAACACATGTCCACTGGGACAAGCTGTAAACATCCACCCCTACACACCACCATGGAGTTGGAGACCCACAGCCTGCCCATCTCTATGCTCCCCTAGAGTTTTAAGCAGTGGGGCACTGAAGAAGTGAGACACACCCCATCACATGCCCTGGGAGGGGGACAAGGGAAGCTTTCACGTTTCATTTATAAGCATTCATTTATAACCTTTAGTAAATTATATCATTTAATCTTTTTTCTTTTTCTTTCTTTTTTTTTTTGTTTTTGTTTTTGTTGAGACAGAGTTTTGGCTTTTTCACCCAGGCTGGAGTGCAGCGGCACGATCTTGGTTCATGACAGCCTTGGACTCCTGGGCTCAAGCCTTCCTCCACCTCAGCCCCCCAGGTAGCTGGGACTACAGGCACAGGCCACAATGCCCGACTATTTTTTTTTTTTTTTGTATTTTTTGTACAGATGGGTTTTTGCCATATTTCCCAGGCTGGTTTTGAACTACTGAGCTCAAGCAATCCACTTGCCTCAGCCTCCCACAGTGCTGGGATTACAGGTGTGAGTCGCTCTACCTGGCCTATATCATTTATTCTTAATCAAGTCTTCTAGGTAGGTATTTAAATCCCTGTTTTAAAAATCAGTACTATTAGGCTCAAAGAAGTTAAAAAACTTGCCCATCATGACACAGTTAAATTCTAGGGCCAGGATTTTAATCCAAGTCTTTTTTATTCTGAAGTCCCTCCTTATTCCATTGCAGGCCTGGCAGATATTCGTAAACCACAATCCTTGCATCAAGAATCCTACAGGCTAGCGTGAAGTGAGACAGATAAACAGATAATGTTATTTGTTTGGCAGTAACACCTAACCACAGCAGTATGTACAAGGTATAGCGGAACATAGTTATTGAACTTATTTCAAGAATGACGAGAAATGTGGGCAGGGCTTCAACAAGAATAGAAGGAAATAAAATCTGTTTTATTCCTTGATGCAAACTGGGTGTTTATAGATTGTCTGTCTACTGTCCAAAGCATGATTAATATCAATGCTAATCCACTAACCTCCAACTTATGCTTAGGAAATTCCTTATTTAGCTGGCTAGCATTGTTAACTTTGACATCTACTAATGCAACATTACCTCCTGAATGTTAGGGACTCAAATAGTTCCTACACCATTTCAATTCTTTCTTGGTCATTTTGATTAATGTTGACATTATCCAGTTCTGACATTTAGCTGAAATATATTGCTAAGATCCTAATCTGTAAACTTGCTTAAAATATGTCCTGTTTAGTTTGATAGTTTTAAAATATTGACATTATAAAAGGAGTTCTGAAGGTAAAGGGTCTGATCCCTTCAAGAAATCTAGAGTTCTTTCCTTTCTCTTTGTGTAAAAAATCAAATGAAAAGTATTAGGAGTACGGAAAACCATGGTTATAAAATCAGAGCAAACAGCGTGTCCCATTTTGTGACTTTAGATCCGAAACTGGTGACAAAGAGAAAATATATAAAGGTCAGGAGCTTAGAGGGCATCCAGAGAGCTGAAGCTTGGAACAGTTGTGAGTAGTCTTAGAGTAATAGGGAGGTGTTAGTCCATCAGTAGGCCCCTGCTCTCAATCAGAAGTCTTAGAATTTTCTGGGGACCTGAGCAGTCTGGGAAGAAGAGGAAGATCTGGATAAGTATTCACTGATAATATCTGTTACTGATTAGAGTATTTAGTTTGTATTTAGTAGACAGGTCTTCTTTTAGTACTTAGCTCTCATGGTAAGTTATTCATAAGTAACATGCCTGGCAACAGCTGGTCCTCAAGTAATATTGAATTGGATTAAGCTGAAAGTGGCTGATAAGGCTATTCCACAGAGAAAGATTTATCTTAGTGTGGCAGGGGCCAGTCACTCAACCACCAAAGAAAGGCAAGGTGGGAGTGGTCACCATAATAAACAGCAGAATCAAAGCAGTCAGCTGAATAGTCTGACTCCTGCAGACCTACAGCATTGCTAGTTGATCATGGTGTTCCTGGAAGTGAAATATTTGGTTGGTGCAAGGGTAATTTCAATTACAATGGAAAGTAATGGCGAAAAACTAGAATTACATTTGCACCAACTTAATAGATAGGAAGCCTACTGAATTTGTAGTTGATCCATATAAGCTGAAAATTCCAGGTCAAGTGAAAAAAAATCTAATCTGAATCCTAAAAACAGAGAATTACGGCCCTCAAATAATTCCCAGACTTGAGCCTGTTTATAGACCTAGAATGAAAGGGAGACCAGGTCCCCTGGAGGAAAGACCCTCATATACTACTGAATATTTATACTGTTAATCTTTCCCCTGGCCTTCCCCAAAGTGACCTACAGCCTTTTATGGAGTAACTCCACATTGGGGAAGGGAAATAATCAGACCTTTCAAGGACTACTAGACACTGGTTCTGAACTGACACTAATTCCGAGAGACCCAAAATGTCACTGTGATTGACAGTCAGTGTGGGGAGGTCAGGTGATGAATGGGATTTTAGCCTAGGTCTATCTTACAGTGGTTCTGTACCTTCACAGTGTGAAAATACACAGTGGACCAGTGGGTCCCTGAACCCATCCTGTGTTTATTTCCCCAGTTCTAGAATGCATAATTGGAATAGACATACCTAGCAGCTGACAGAAGCCCCCACATTAATTCTCTAACCTCTGGAGTGAGGGCTATCATGGTGAGACAGACCAAATGAAAGCTATTAGGGCTGCTTCTACCTAGGAAAATGTAAACCAAAAGCAATACTGCATTCCTGGAGGAATGGCAGAGATTAGCAGCACCATCAAAGACTTGAAAGATACAGGGGTGGTGATTCCCACCACATTCTCATTCAACTCTCCTATTTGGCCTATGCAGAAGACAGATGGATCTTGGAAAATGATAGTGGATTATTATAAGTTTAACTAGGTGATGATTCCAATTGTAGTAGGTTTACCAGATGTGGTTTCATTTTTTACACAAATTAACACGCTAGTACCTGGTAGAAGCTAATCAATTTGGCAGATGCTTTTTCTCCATTCCTGTTAATAAAGATTTCCAGACGCAGTTTTCTTTCAGTTGGCAAGGCCAGTAATACACCTTCATTCTCCTACCTTAGGAGTGTATGAATTCTCCAACTCTGTGACATACTTTTTTTTTGAAACGGAGTCTCTGTCATCCAAGCTGGAGTACAATGGCATGATCTCGGCTCACTGCAACCTCCATCTCCCAGGTTCAAGTGATTCTCCTGCCTCAGCCTCCAGAGTAGTTGGGATTACAGGTGCCTGCCACCATGCCCTGCTAATTTTTTTTATTTTTAACTAGAGACGGGGTTTCACCATGTCGGCCAGACTGGTCTTGAACTCCTGACTTCAAGTGATTTACCTGCCTTGGCCTCCCAAAGTGCTGGGTTTACAGGCATGAGCCACCACGCCTGGCCTGTGATATACTTTAGTTTGCAGGAATCTTGATCATCTTTCCCTTTCTCAAGCTATCACACTGGTCCATCACATTCCTGACACTATGCTAATTAGTCTTAGTAAGCAAGAAGTAGCAACTACTCTAGACTTGTTGGTAAGACATTTGTGTGTCAGAGAGTGGGAAATAAATTTGACAAAAATTCAGGAGCCTTGGTGAAATTTCTAGGGGATCAATGGTATGGAACAGGTCATATCACTCTAAGGTGAATAATAAGTGTTGCATCTGGCCCCTTCAACAACCAAAAAAGATATACAATGCCTGGTGGGCCTCTTTGTATTTTGGAAGTGATATATTCCTTATTTGGGTGTCTGGCCCACTTACCCAGTGACCCAAAAAGCTGCTAATTCTGAGTGGGGCCCAGAACAAGAGAAGACTCTTCAACAGGTCCAGGCTGCTGTGCAAGCTATGCTATTTGGATCATATGACCAAGCAGATACAATGGTGCTTGAAGTGTCAGTGGCAGAGAGAGAGGCTGTTTGGAGCCTTTGGCAGGCCCCTGCAGGTGAATTGCAGTGGAGGATCTTCAGCTTTTGGAACAAGGCCACGCTATCCTCTTTGAATAACTCTCCTTCCTCCTTCCTCCTCCTCCTCCTCCTCCTCCTCTTCTTCTTCTTCTTCTTCTTCTTCTTCTTCTTCT
>NW_016811202.1:2004799-2029657 GCF_001698545.2 Rhinopithecus bieti
TCCTCCTCCTCCTCCTCCTCCTCTTCTTCTTCTTCTTCTTCTTCTTCTTCTTCTTCTTCTTCTCTCTTCCTCTTCCTCTTCTTCCTCTTCTTCTTCTCCTTCTTCTCCTTCATCTTCTTCTTCTTCTTTGTTTTTTGTTTTTTGAGATGGAGTCCTGCTCTGTCGTCAGGCTGGAGTGCAGTGGTGTGATCTCAGCTCACTGCAGCCTCTGACTCCCTGGTTCAAGTGGCTCTCCTGCCTCAGCCTCCTGAGTAGCGGGGATAACAGGCACGCACCACCACGCCCAGCTAATTTTTGTATTTTTAGTAGAGACGGGGTTTCTCCATGTTGGCCAGGATGGTCTCGATCTCCTGACCTCGTGATCTGCCTGCCTCAGCCTCCCAAAGTGCTGGGATTACAAGCATGAAACTATTCTTCTTTTGAGAAACCGCTCTTGGCCTGATACTGGCCCTTAGAGGCTGGACACTTAACTGTGGGCCACCACAGTACCATCCACCTGAGCTGCCTGTCATGAACTAGATGTTATCCAACCCACCAAGCCATAAAATTTGGCATGCACAGCACACTCCATCACCAAACGGAAGTGGTATATACATGATTGGACCTGAGCAGGCCCTGAAGGTACAAGTAAGTTTTTTTTTTATTTTTTTTTTCTTGTTTTTTTTTTGAGATGGAGTCTTGCTCTGTTGCCCAGGCTGGAGTGCAGTGGCACGATCTTGGCTCATTGCAAGCTCCACCTCCCGGGTTCATGCCATTCCCCTGCCTTCGCCTCCTGAGTAGCTGGGACTATAGGCGCCTGCCACCACGCCCAGCTAATTTTTTTTTTTTTTGTATTTTTTTAGTAGAGATGGGGCTTCACTGTGTTAGCCAGGATGATCTCGATCTCCTGACCTCGTGATCCTCCCAAAGTGCTGGGATTACAGGCGTGAGCCACCGTGCCTGGCCACAAGTAAGTTATTAATACGTGAAGTAGTAGCCCAAATAAATGTTCATGGTCCCCATTCCTATTAGGTTGGTGCAAAAGTGATTGTGATTTTAACCATTACTTTTAACAGCAAAACAGCAATTACTTTTGCACCAACCTAAATATATTATCCTCTCTTTCCTAGCCCACACCCATGAGGCCATAGGGAGTTCCCTCCAATCATTTGACAGAAGAAAATAAAAGTTTTAGGTCTGGTTTACAGATAGTTCTTTAAGATAGGCTGGAATCATATGAAAATACACAGCTGCAGCACTGCGGTACCTTTTTTGGGATATTCCTGAAGACAGTGGTGAAGGAAAATCCTTCCAGTGGACAGAACTTCAAGCAGTGTGCCTGGATGTTCATTTTGCTTGGGAGGAGAAATGGCCGGATATGATTATATATTAATTCATGGGCTGTAGACAATAGTTTGGCTGGATGATCAAGGACTTGGAAGGGATGTGATTAGACAACCGTTGACAAGGAAATTTGAGGAAGAGGTATGTGAATAGACACCCCCCATAATGGGCAAAAAATCATGAAGACAGTTGTGTCCCATGTGAATGCTTACCAAAGGGTGACCTCAGCAGAGGAAATTGTAATAATCACCTAGATAGAATAACTTGTTCTGTGGACACCAGTCAGCCTCTTTTCCAGCAATCCCCTATCACCTAGTGGGCTCACGGACAAAAGCAACCATGCTGGCATGGCAGGGATGGAGGTTATGCACAGGCTCAGCAATTTGGACTTCTACTCGCCAAAGCTGACCTGGCTATGGCCACTGCTGAGCGACCCATTTGTTAGCAGCAGAGACCAACACTGAACCCCAGATATGGCACAATTTTCTAGGGCAACAAGCCAGCTACCTGGTGGGTAGTTGGTTACATTGGGCCACTTCCATCATGGAAGGGGCAGTGTTTTGTTCTTACTGGAATAGACACTTACTTTGGGTATGTATTTGTCTTTCATGCAAAACTTGGTTCTGTCAAAACTACTATTGTGGACTTACAGAATACCTTATCCACTGTCATGGTATTCCACACAGTGTTGTTTTATCAAATAATTTAGTTCATAGCAAATGAAGTGCAGCAATGGGCCCATGATCATGGAATTCATTGTTCTTACCATGTTCCCCACCATCCTGAAGCAGCAGGCTGAGTAGAACATTGGAATGGTCTTATGAAGACTCAATTACACGGCCAGGTAGGTGTCAATACCTTGCAAGGGCAGGGAAAGGTCCTCCAGAAGGCCATATATGCTCTGAATTAGTGCCTAATATATGGTGCTATTCCTCCCAAAGCCAGGATTAAGGGGTCTGGAAATTAAGGGGTAGAAATAAGAGTGGCACTGCAATTACCCCTCATAACTCACTAGCAAAACTGTTGCTTCCTCTTCCTGTGACCTTATGCTTGCCTGGCCTAGAAGTCTTAGTCCCAAAGGAAGGAATGCTTCCACAAAGAGACACAGAATGACTCCACCGAACTGGAAGTTAAGACTGTTGCCCACCCATCTTGGGCTCCTCGTGCCTCTTAATCAACAGGCAAAGAAGAGAGTTACTGTGTTGGCTGAGTGATTACTCCTGACTACCAAGAGGGAAATTGGACTACTATTTCACCATGGAGACAACAAACAGTAAGTTTGGAATACAGGATATCCCTTTAGGACATCTCTTAGTGTTACCATGCCGTGTGATTTAAGTCAGTTTCAAACTACAATGAACCAATCCAGGCAGGACTACTAATTGCGGGACCCCTCAGGAATGAAGGTCTGGGGGTCCTGACAAAAAACTGACTAGTTGAGGTGCTTGCTGAAGGCAAAGGGAATATGGAATGTGTACTGGAAAAAGGTAGTTATATATACCAGCTATGACCATGTGACTAGTTACAGAAATGAAGACCTTAGTTGTCATGATTATTTCCTCCTTGTTTTGGTATGGAGGAAGTGTGTGTGTGTAGCCAAATATCTTTTTTTCTTCCCTATATCATCCCCTTATCAGACAGTCCTGCTGGCCTGTCTGCCTTGGAACTGGGACGTGGACTTTTTCCTGCCTTCACATTCAAACTCAAAGATAGGCTTTTCCTGGTTCCCAAACCTGCCAGGCTTTGGACGGGACCCATCAGTTCTTCTGGGTCTCAGGCCTTTGGACTCAAACCAGAACAACATAACTGGCTCTCTTGAGTCTCTAACTTCCCAACTCACTCTGCAGTTCTTGGAAATTAAGACCAGCCTGGGCAACAAAGCAAGATTTCATTGTTACAAATAATAAAAACAAAGTTAGCCCAGCATGGTGGTGCGCACCTGTAGTCCCAGCTACTTGAGAAGCTGAGGTGTGAGTATTGCTTGAGCCCAGGAGGCCAAGGCTACAGTGAACTATGATTGTGCCACTGTACTTGAACCTGGGTGCTGGGTGACAAAGTGAAACAGTGAGACCTTGTCTCAATTTTTTTCTTTTTGTCTTTGATTTTCTGCAGTTTCAATATAATATGCCTGTGTGTAAATGTCTTGATCTATATCCTGCTTGGTGTTTTCTTGGCTTCTTGGATCTGTGGTATGGTGTCTATCATTATTCTGGAAAATTCTTAGTTATTTGGAGTAATTATTTTGTTCCTTTCTTCTCCTTCTAATATTCCCTTTACATCTATGTTATACTATTTTTAATTGCCCCACATTTCTTGGCTATTACATTCTATTACCCCCGCCCCTGCTTGTTTCCAATTTGCTTTTCAGTTTGGGGTTTTTACTGACATATCTTTAAGTTCACTGATTATTTCCTCATCTGTGTCCAATCTACTGGTGAGGCCATTAAAGGCATTCTTCATTTCTGTTATATATTTTTTTGATTTTAAAATTCCTTTTGAATTATTCTTAGAGTTCCTATTTCTCTGCTTACATAACTATCTGTTTTACATGTTGGTAACATTTTCATTAGAGCTCTTAGCATATTAATTATAGTTCTTTTAAGTTACTTGTCTGATAGTTCTAAATTTTGTGTCATACCTGAGTCTGGTTCTGAAGCTTGTTCTAGCTCTTAGACTATGTTTCTGCTTTCTAGCATGGCTTGCCATTTTTTGTTCAAAGCTGGACATGATGTATTGAGTAAAGGAAACTGAGTTAAATAGGCTTGTATCATGAGGTTTTGTGTTTATCTGGCTAAAAGCTAGGTTAGGTTTACTATTTGCCATAGCTGTAGGTGTCAGAGGCTAATGTCCTTGTTTATGTCTCCCTGTTGTCTTTGGATTTTTCCTTCCTTCCTTCCTTCCTTCCTTCCTTCCTTCCTTCCTTCCTTCCTTCCTTCCTTCCTTCCTTCCTTCCTTTCTTTCTTTCTTTCTTTCTTTCTTTTCTTTCCTTTTTCTTTGAGACAGAGTCTCACTCTGTTGCTCAGGCTGGAGTGCAGTGGCGCAATGCAACCTCCACCTCCTGGGTTCAAGTGATTCTCCTGACTCAGCCTCCCAAGTAGCTGGGGTTACAGGCATGCGCCACCATGCCTGGCTAATTTTTGTATTTTTAGTAGAGAGAGGGCTTCACCATGTTGGCCAGGCTGGTCTCGAACTCCTGACCTCAGGTGATCCACCTGCCTCGGCCTCCCAAAGTGATGGGATTACAGGCATGAGCCACCACATCCGGCCTGTCTTTGGATTTCTTTAGAGACTTCTTCCAAAACCAGTCTGAGCCTTGAAGTTATTTCAGTTGTAATCCCCTGTTATTATGTAGGAGACTGACTGATGTGGTGGTAAGGAGAGGTGTATTAGGATTCTCTAGAGGGTCAGCATTAATAGAATAGATAGATATATGAAGGGGAGTTTATTAAGGAGTATTGACTCACATGATCACAAGGTGAAGTCCCATAATAGATTGTCTGCAAGTTGAGGAGCAAGGAAGCTAGTCCAAGTCCCAAAACCTCAAAAGTAGGGAAGCCAACAGTGCAACTGTCAGTTGTGGCTAAAGGCCCGAGATCCCCTGGCAAACCACTGGTATGAGTCCAAGAGTCCAAAAGCTGAAGAACTTGGAGTCCGATGTTCAAGGACAGGAAGCATCCAGCATGGGAGAAAGATGAAGCCTGGAAGATTCAGCAAAGTCAAGTCCTTGCACATTCTTCAGCCTGCTTTTACCCTAGCCATGCTGGCAGCTGATCAGATGGTGCCTATCCAGATTGAGGGTAGAGCTGCTTCTCCCAGTCCACTCACTCAAATGTTAATCTCCTTTGGCAATACTCTAACAGACACACCCAGGAACAATACTTTGTATCTTTCAATCCAATGAAGTTGACACTCAATATTAACCATCACAACAGAGGAAGCATTCTATAATTCTAAAGTTAAGTCTTATTCTGCTAGTCTTTTATTGAGCCTATGTCCTAGGGCTATAACCTTCCCAAGTGCTACTCAGCTCTTTTTCCTCCCTTAGGTAGGGCAAGAAGGCTAGAAGGTTTTGGAATTGGGTATTTTTCATTCTCTGGGTAGGTAAGCCTCTGGAAAATAATTTCCCTGAGGGAAGGCTTTTGTTAAGAAGAACAGAATGCTGTAGGTGTATTTCACAGTCATTGCTTTTCCTCCCCAGCTGGAAGCATGAAAGGATTTTTCTCTGAGAACCTTGTGGGGTTCCTAAGGACAAACTCATAAAAGTGTGGGGTCTCCTAAAATTGAGCCCCCAGAGTTTTAACTCTCAAACTAGTCCACAGGGAGTCTCCAGTAATTTGCCAATTACAGTTTGCTTAAGCGTTCCTACCACATTAAAAACCTCAGTGAGATAACTTTCATGTGATTCAAAATTGAGAATAAACGAAAGAAAATATTGATAGCCGGGCGCGGTGGCTCAAGCCTGTAATCCCAGCACTTTGGGAGGCTGAGACGGGCGGATCACGAGGTCAGGAGATCGAGACCATCCTGGCTAACACGGTGAAACCCCGTCTCTACTAAAATACAAAAAACTAGCCGGGCGAGGTGGCGGGCGCCTGTAGTCCCAGCTACTCCGGAGGCTGAGGCAGGAGAATGGCGTAAACCCGGGAGGCGGAGCTTGCAGTGAGCTGAGATCCGGCCACTGCACTCCAGCCTGGGAGACAGAGCCAGACTCCGTCTCAAAAAAAAAAAAAAAAAAAAAAAAAAAAATTGAAAATTTGTATATTAAAAATTCCTTTGCACAGCAAAACTCATTGCAAACAAAGCTAAAAGACAAATGACAACTAGGAAAATATTTCCTACTCAAATGACAAATAAAGGCCTAAATATTTTAAAAATTGAGAAAAAATGACAATTATTTAGAAAAATGAACAAAAGATAGAAACATACATTTTACAGAAACAAAACCTTTTCCATATGTGAAAACATGCTTAACCTCAGTCATAAGATACACAAATTAAAACTTGTTTATGTCATTGATTTATCAGTTTTCATTTATCAGTTTGGTAAATATGCAGAATTTTGACAACATAGTCTATTGGGAAGGCTGTGTGGGAATTAGGCATTCTGGCACTCTGATACATTTCTGGGAGAATTGTGTATGACACAACTTTGGAAGGGAATTTGGCAACATACTAGCAAAACTACATATTCATTTACTTTATTATTGTTATTTAGAGACAGGGTCATCAAGTTGGCCAGGCTGGTCCTGAACCTCTGGCCCCAAGTGATCCTCCCACCTTGGCCCCACAAAGTGCTAAGACCACAGACGTGAGCCACCAAGCTCGGCCTCATTTACCTTTTGACTCGGCAATCTTACTTCCAGAAGTATGGAAGTGTGATTCCAGAAGTGTGATTCCAAAGATACATCAACAAAAATAAAATACAGCTTATGCATATCATTGTGATTTAATTTATAATAACAAATGATTGGGGATATCTCAAATGTTCATTAATAGCAGACTAGTTGAAGAAATGATGGTACATTCACACAATGAAGTACTAGGAAGCTGTGAAAACTGATGAAAAGATCACTGTATATTGATATAAAGTGATTCCTAGAATATATTACTAGGTGGGGGAAAAAGTAAGGTACAAAACAAGGTTTAGTACGCCAATTTTTGCAAAATAAAATAAAATAAAATAGTAAACAAAAATCTATTAAGGTGTTCCATGTGAGGAGAGAGAGAACAGCATGTAGAAGATAGCCATAGTAGAAATTTACAGAGATTTCTGTAAATTTAGGTTATATAGTTGTGATTTTGAAACCATGTAAATGTTTTACATGCTTAAGAAAAGATTAAATGAAGAAAAAAATCATACCAGTCCTTAACAATAAAAAATTTCTTCAAGTGATGCAATTTTGTTTTGATAACAACAAAAACAAAAAAAAAATACTATAAAAGTCTTAAACAATATTCAGTAGTCTTATTGTCATTTTGAAACTCTAGGTTTATTGTCAAATAAAGCAAATAAGTAATTATGCTGTGTTTTGAAATCAAGGTTTTCAACATAAGAAAGAAAACTAAATGTAAAATCAAAAGAGTTTAGTAAAAACCATGTAATTTGTCTAGGCACAGTGGCTCGCACCTATAATCCCAGTACTCAGGAGACCAAGGTGGGAGAATTGCTTGGGCCCAGGAGTTTGAGACCAGCCTGGGCAACATAGGGAGATCTTGTCTCTACCAAAAAATAAAAACGAAAAGTTAGTGGAGTGTGGTAATATGTGCCTGTAGTAGTGCCAACTACTTAGGAGGCTGAGGCGGGTGGATCGTTTGAGCCCAGAAGTCTGAGGCTGCAGTGAGCTATGATGGTGCCACTGCACTCCAGCCTAGGCAACAGACTGAGACCCTGTCTCAGAAACAAACAAAAAACTCTATAATTTTATATTTAAACCAGAAATACAGTAAGAATTGTATTCACATTAAAAAATAATTTTTCTAGTTCTGTTCACTGAAAAAGTCTGTAAGCCATGACAACCCTGTAGCAATAAGCATTCATATATTCCAGAATGTCATATATAAATACAATTTCTGAATAAAAGGAACCAGGGATCTGACTCCAGTTCTTTGGCTGTATTAATTTTCATTCTGAAACACAGTGCATAAGGGTTTTCCTTTCCTACATCCTTAGTAGCATGTGTTATTTCTGTCTTTTTGGTAATAGCCATTTAAACTGGGGTAAGATGATATCTCATTGTGGTTTTGATTAGCATTTCTCTAATCACTAGTGATGTTGAGCATTTTTTTTCATATATCTGTTGACCATTCATATGTCTTCTTTTGAGAAATATCTATTCAGACCTTTTGCCCATTTTTATGTTGGATTATTTGGTTTTTGGTATTAAGGTGTTTGAGTTCCTTATATATTCTGGTTATTAATGCCTTATGGAATGAATAGTTTACAAATATTTTCTCTCATTCTTTAGATTGTCTCTTCACTTCATTGATGCTTTCCTTTGCTGTACGGAAGCTTTTTAATTGATTTAATCCCATCTGTCAAGTTTTGCATTGGTTACCTGTGCTTTTGAGGTCTGTGATGGTTAATACCAAGTGTCAACTTGATTGGATTGAAGGATGCAAAGTATTGATCCTGGGTGTGTCTGTGAGGGTGTTGCCAAACGAGATTAACATTTGAGTCAGTGGGTGGAAAAGGCAGCCCCACCCTTAATCTGGGTAGGCACCATCTAATCAGCTGCCAGTGAGACTAGAACATAAGCAGGCAGAAAAATGTGAAAGGAGAGACTGGCCTAGCCTCACAGTCTATGTCTTTCTCCTGTGCTGCATGCTTCCTGCCCTCAAACATCGGACTCCAAGTTCTTTAGATTTGGAACTTGGACTAGCTCTCCTTGCTCTTCAGCTTGCAGATGGCCTATTGTGGGACCTTGTGATCATGTGAGTTAATACTTAATAAAATCCCCTTGATATATATATATATATTCCAGTAGTTGTGTCCCTCTAGAGAACCCTAAGACAGATTTTGGTGCCAGGAGTGGTTCTATAGGAACAGAATATTAAGGATGGAGTTCTTTCATTGGTTTTGGGGTTTCTGGAGTTGGCTGCTTAATATAATTAGACCCCCAAATGCTAAGGACTCTACTTCTAGTAGTATGGAGAACACTGATAGTCCTTGATATAAACTATTTAGGGAGTTATACAAAATAAATGCATTTGACACTCCTGATTCACCACTCGTGAGAGGATTAGAGTTTAGTTACTTTATACATAAAACTTTTGACCATATGTGGAGAACCAAGGAACATAACAAAGCTGGTTGGTTGCTCCTAAGTTCAGTGGACAAAGTGATGAAAGAAAATGATGAATTCAGGGATTCTATCTCCCAGCTTCAGCAGCAGATACTGAATCTCAAATCTGCTAAGATTGCCCTGAGTGAGAGCCTTATCTCCTGTAGAGTAAGGGCTGAAACTGTGGAAAAACAGACACAAGCTTTTATCATGCAAGGGGCTGTTGTGTAAGAAAAGGTACATGAACAGCCTCACCAGGTGTCTACTGTTAAAGTGAGGGCATTAATTGGAAAAGAATGGGACCCTGCAACTTGGAATGGGGATATGTGGGAGGACCCTGATGAAACTGGGGACACTGAGTTTGTAAACTGTGATGAACCTTTTTTGCCAGAAGAAACAGCTCCCCCACTCCCAGTAGTGGCAACATCCCCTCCCCAATCTGGGCTGCCATCAGTCTTTCCACTTTTGTCTGAGGAAATAAACCCTGCACTGCCTGAGGCAACAGTGATGGACTCCTGAAGCAATTGCCAGGCAAGATAATGCTGATTCTCCTCAGGAGCCACCCCCAAAACCCATTTGCTTCTAGACTAGACCTATAACTAAAGTCCCTGTGGGACCCTAGAGGTGAGGTTGAGCATGTGACTCATGAGGAGGTACACTTGAAAAGAACTGCTTGAGTTTTCTAATTTATATAAACAGAAATCTGGGCAACAGGCATGGGAATGGAGATTAAGGGTGTGGGATAATGGTGGAAGGAACATAGAGGTGGATCAGCCTGAAAGTATGGATTTGGGCCCACTAAATAGGGATTCTGCATTTAATGTTGCAGCTTGGGGAGTTAAAAAAGGTTCTAATAGTTTGCTTGCTTGGTTAGCTGAACTAGGGATTAAAAGATGGGCCATTGTGAGTGAGTTGAAAATGCCTGATCTCCCTTGGTTTAATGTAGAGGAAGGGATCCAAAGGCTTATGGAAATTGGGATGTGAAGTGGATTAGTCACTTTTGACTTACTCATCTCAGCTGGGAGAGTCCAGAAGTCATACACTTGATTAATACCTTGTGAAACGAATTTGTGAAGGCAGCACCTGCATCTTTGAAGAGCCCTGTAATTGCTCTTCTCTGTATGTCAGATCTAACAGTGGGAACCACAGTCACTCAATTACAAAATTTAAATACAATGGGAATAATTGGATCCCAAGGTTGCAGGGGCCAAGAGGTGGCACTCAACTGTCAAAGGCAAGGGGGCATAGCTGCCATAATGGACAGCAGAGGCAAAGTAGCAATCAGAATAGTCAGACTTGTGTAGAGCTCTCACATGGGCTAATTAATCATAGTATTACTAGAAGTGAAATTGATAGGAAGGCTACTGTATTCTGACTTAATTTATACAAACAGAAAATTTCTAGGTCGAATGGACAAAAGACTAATTTGAATTATAAAAACAGAATCATGGCTCCTCAATCAACTGACAGACTTAACCCATTTTACAGACCCAGAACCCCTTGAACAAGGGGGAGGCTGGGTCCCCTTGAGGAACCCACTACATTACCAACAATTATCTGGGGAATTTTTCTTCCATCCTTCCCCAAGGTGACCTCTGGCCTTTTACCAGGGTAACTGTGCACTGGGGAAAGGAAAATGATCAGACATTTCAGGGACTACTGGATACGGGCTCTGAGCTGATATTGATTCTGGGGGACCCAGAAGTCATTGTGGTCTTCCAGTTAAAGTAGGGGCTTATGGACGCCAGGTAATTCATGGAGTTTTAGCTCAGCTCCAACTTACAGCAGGTCTGGTGCATCTCTGGACTCATCCTGTGGTCATTTTCCCAGTGCCAGAATGCATAATTGGCATAGACATACTTAGCAGCTAGTGGAACCCCCACAATGGCTCCCTGACTGGTAGGATGAGGGCTGATATGGTGGGGAAGGCCAAATGGAAGTCATTAGAGCTGCCTCTATCTAGAAAAATACTAAATCAAAAACCATATCACATCCCTAGAGGGACTGCAGAGATTAGTCACACCATGAAGAACTTGTAAGACACAGGAGTGGTGATTCCCACCACATCCCCATTCAACTCTCCCATTTGGCCTGTGCAGAAGACAGATGGATCTTGGAGAATGACAGTGGATTATTATAAGCTTAACCAAGTGGTGATTCCAATTGCAGCTGCTGTATCAGATGTGGTTTCATTGCTTGAGCAAATTAACACATCTCCTGGTACCTGGTGTGCAGCCATTGACTTGGCAAATGCCTTTTCCTCCAAGCCTGTCCATAATGCTCACCAGAAGCAATTTGCCTTCAACTGGCAAGGCCAGCAATATACCTTTATTTTCCTACCTCAGGGGTATATCAACTCTCCAGTTTGTGTCATAATCTTATTTGGAGAGACCATGATCACTTTTCACTTCCATGAGATATCACACTGGTCCATTACATTGATGACGTTATGCTGATTGGATCCAGTGAGCAAGAAATAGCAAACGCACTGGACTTATTGGTGAGACATTTGCCTGACAGAGGATGGGAAATAAATCTGAGTAAAATTCAGGGATCTTCTACCTCAGTAAAATTTCTAGGGGTCCAGTGGTATGGGGCCTGTCAAGATATTCCTTCTAAGGTTAAGTTGCTGCACTTGGCCCCTCCTATAACCAAGAAAGAGGCACAATGCCTACTGGTCCTATTTGGATTTTGGAGGCAACACATTCCTCATTTGGGTGTTACTCTGGCCCATTTATCGAGTGACCCGAAAAGCTTCCAGTTTTGAGTGGGGTCCAGAGCAAGAGAAGGCTCCACAATAAGTCCAAGCTGCTATGCAAGCTGCTCTGCCACTTGGGCCATATGGCCTAGCAGATCCAATGGTGCTTGAGGTGTCAGTGGGAGATAGGGATGCTGTTTGGAGCCTTTGGCAGGCCCCCATAGATGAATCACAATAGACGCCTCTAGGATTTTGGAGCAAGTCCCTGTCATCTTCTGCAGATAAGTACTCTTCTTTTGAGAGACAGCTCTTGGCCTGTTACTGGGCTTTGGTGGAAAATGAATGTTTGATTATGGGTCATCAAGTCACCATGTGATCTGAACTGTCTATCATGAACTGGGTGCTTTCTGACTCATCTAGCCATAAAGTGGGTCATGTGCAGCAGCATTCTATCATCAAATGGAAGTGGTATATATGTGACTGGGCTCAAGCAGGTCCTGAAGGCACAAGTAAGTTACATGAAGAAGTGGCTCAAATGCCCATGGTCTTCACTCCTGCCACCCTGCCTTCTCTTCCCCAGCCTGCACTGATGGCCTCATGGGGAGTTAGTTCCCTATGATCAGTTGACAGAGAAAGAGAAGACTAGGGCCTGGCTCGCAGATGGTTCTGCATGATATCCAGGCACCACTCGAAAGTGGACAGCTGCAGTACTACAGCCCCTTTCTAGGACATCCCTTAATTACAGCAGGGAAGGGAAATCTTCCCAGTGGGCAGAACTTCGAGTGGTGCACCTGGTTGTGCACTTTGCATGGAGGGAGAAATGGACAGATGTGTGATTATACACTGATTCATGGGCTGTAGCCAATGGTTTGGCTGGATGGTCAGGGACTTGGAAAAACCACAATTGGAAAATTGGTGACAAAGAAATCTGGGGAAAAGGTATGTGAATGGACCTGAATAATCAAAAACTGTGAAGATATTTGTATCCCATGTGAGTGCTCACCAGCAGGTGACCTCAGTAGAGGAGAATTTTAATAATCCAACGGATAAAATGACCCATTCTGCGGACACCACTTAGCCTTTTTCCCCAGCCACCCCTGTCATCGCCTAGTGGGCCCATGAACAATGTGGCCATGGTGGCACAGATGGAAATTACGCATGGGCTCAGCAACATGGGCTTCTACTCACCAAGCCTGATCTGGCTACAGTCACTGCTGAGTGCCCAATTTGTCAGCAGCAGAGACCAACACAGCCCTCAATGTGGCACCATTCCTTGGGTGATCAGTCAGCTACCTGGTGGCAGTTTGATTATATTGGACCTCTTCCATCATGGACGGGGCAGAGGTTTGTCCTCACTGGAATAGACACTTACTCTGGATATGGGTTTGCCTATCCTGCACACAATGCTTCTGCCAAGACCACCATCCATGGAATAATGGAATGCCTTATCCACCGTCATGGTATTCCACACAGTATTGTTTCTGACCAGGGCACTCACTTTATGGCTAAAGAAGTGCGGCAGTGGGCTCATGCTCATGGAATTCACTGTTCTTACTATGTTCCCCACCATCCTGAAGCAGCTGGATTGATAGAATGGTGGAATGGCCTTTTGAAGTCACAATTACAATGCCAACTAGGTGACAATACTTTGCAGGGTTGGGGGCGAAGTTCTCCAGAAGGTTGTGTATGCCCTGAATCAGTATCCAATATATGGTACTGCTTCTCCCATAGCCAGCATTCATGGGCCCAGGAATCAAGGGGTGGAAGTGGAAGTGGCACCACTGACCATCGCTCCTAGTGATCCACAAACAACATTTTTGCTTCCTGTTCCCGTAACACTATGTTATACTGTCTTAGAGGCCTTCGTTTCGGAGGGAGGAACAATGACACCAGGGGTACAACAACGATTCTATTAAACTGGAAGTTAAGATTGCCACCTGGACACTTTGGACTCCTCTTACCTTTAAGTCAACAGGCCAATAAGGGAGTTACAGTGTTGACTGGGGTGACTAACCTGGACTATCAAGATGAAATCAGTCTACTACACCACAATGAAGGTAAAGAAGAGTATGCATGGAATACAGGAGATTCATTAGGACATCTTAGTATTAACATTCCCTGTAATTAAGGTCAATGGGAAACAACAGCAGCCTAATCCAGGCAGGACTACAAATGGCCCAGACCCTTCAGTAATGAAGTTTTGGGTCACTCCAGAAAAAAACCTTGACCTGCTGAGGTGCTTGCTGAAGGCAAAGGGAATACAAAATGGGTAGTAGAAGAAGGTAGTCATCAATACCAGCTATGACCACATGATCAGCTGCAGAAATGAGAACTGTAATTGCCATGAGTATTTCCTCCTTCTTTTGTTAAAAACATGCTTATGCATGTATACACTTGTACTAAGAAAATATCTTCATTTTATTTCTTTTCTCCTTTATCATATGACATAAGATTTATTGACTTCACATCAGCATTTAAGTATTACTAACTTTGTGTAATAGTATTTGGGTTGGGGACTGGTGCATTTCTGGTTGTACAAAGGATAGTTATATTATGTTAGAAGCAATTATGACCTTATTATTGTTTTTATTTGAAGATTATTTATGACCTCAGGAGATGTGTATGGGTCCAAGTTGACAAGGAGTGGACTTGTGATGGTCAATGCTGAGTGTCAACTTGATTGGATAGAAGGATACAGAGTATTAACCCCAGGGGTGTGTGTGAGGGTGTTGCCAAAAGAGATTAACATTTGAGTCAGTGGGCTGGGAAAGGTAGACCCACCCTTAATCTGGGTGGGCACAATCTAAGCTGTTGCCAGCATGGCTAGAATATAAGCAGGCAGAAAAAATGTGAAAAGAGAGACTGGCCTAGTCTACCAGCCTACATTTTTCTCCTATGCTGGATGCTTCCCGCCCTCGAACATAGGATTCTAAGTTCTTTAGTTTGGAAAGTTGGACTGGCTTTCCTTGCTCCTCAGCCTGCAGACAGCCTATTGTGGGACTGTGTGATCATTTGAGCTAATACTTAATAAACTCTGCTTTATATATTTATCTATTAGATTAGTTCTGTCCCTGTAGAGAACCCTGACTAATACAAGGTCCTACTCAAGAAATCTTTGCCCAGACCAATGTACTGAAGTATTTCCTCAATGTTTTCTTCTAGTAGTTTCATAGTTTCAGGTTTTACATTTAAGTCTTTAATCCATTTTGGCTTGACTTTTGCATATAGTAAAAGATAGGGGTCTAGTTTCACTCTTCTGCTCATGGATATCCAGTTTTCCCAGTACCATTTACTGAGGAGGGTATTCTTTCCCCAATGTATGTTCTTGGCATCTTTGTCAAAAATGAGTTGGCAATAAATACATTGATTTATTTCTGCATTCTCTAATTTATTCCCTTGGCCTGTGTGTCTGTTTTTATGACAGTACCATGTGGTTTTGGTTACTACAGCATTGTAGTATATTTTGCAGTTAGGTAATGTGATGCCTCCAGTTTTGTTTTGTTGCTCAAGATAGTTTTGGCTATCTGGGGTCTTTTGTGATCCATACAAATTTCAGAATTTTTTTTCTGTTTCTATGAAGAGTGTCATTGGTATTTTGATATGGATTGCATTGAATCTGTAAATCACTTTGGGTTGAGCAGACATTTTAATAATATTAATTCTTCCAACCCATGAATATGGGATATCCTTCCATTTTTTGTGCATGTTCTTTTCCATTTCTTTCATCAGTGTTTTATAGTTTTCACTGTAGAAATCTTTCACTTCTCTATTGAGTCTTTTTTTGGTAACTATTGTAAATGGGATTGCTTTCCTGATTTCTTTTTGATTGTTTCCAATTGGTATATAGAAATGCTATTGATTTTTGCATGTTGATCTTGTATCCTACAACTTTACTGAATTCCTTTATCAGTTGATACTGTTTTTTGGTGGAAACTTTCATTTTTTCTTTTTCTTTCTTTCTTTTTTTTTAGAGGGGTGGCAGTTTGATTATATTGGACCTCTTCCATCATGGAAGGGGCAGAGGTCTGTCCTCACTGGAATAGACACTTACTCTGGATATGGGTTTGCCTATCCTGCATGCAATGCTTCTGCCAAGACCACTATCCATGGAATAATGGAATGCCTTATCCATTCCAGTAATGGAATGCTATATCCATATTTGCTATGTTACCTAGGCTGGAGTGCAGTGGCATGATCTTGGCTCACTGCAGCCTCCACCTCCCAGGTTCAAGCAATTATCCCACCCCAGTCTCCTGAGTAGCTGGGATTACAGGTGCACCACCACACCCAGCTAATTTTTGTATATTTAGTAGAAATGGGGTTTCACCATGTTGGCCAGGCTGGTCCTGTACTCCTGACCTCAGGTAATCCACTGTGGGTTTGTCATATATGGCCTTTACTGTTTTGAGGTATGTTCATTTCCTACCCAGATTGTTGAGAATTTTTATCAAAACGAGATACTAAATTTTATCAAATGCCTTTTCAACATCTATTGAAATGATCAGTTTTATCCTTGATTATATTAATGTGATGTACAACATTTAGATTTTTTATATGTTGAACTATCTTTGCATCCCTGGAATGAATCCCACTTGATCATGATGAATGATCTTTTTAAAGTGTTGTTGAGTTTGGTTTGCTAGTAGTTGTTGAGGATTTTTGCATCTATTCTCATCGGGGCTATTGACCTATGGTATTCTTTTTTGTGTGTGTCCTTGTCTGGTTTTGGTATCAGGATAATGTTGGCCTCATAGAATGACTTTGGAAGAATGTCCTTCTCATCAGTTTCTTGGAACAGTTTAAGAATAGTTGGCATTAATTCTTTAAATGTGTGGTAGAATTCAGCAGTGAAGCCATCTAGTCCTCAGCTTTTCTTTGTTGGGAGACTTTTTATTACTCTATCTGTCTCATTACTTGCTATGGGTCTGTTCAGGTTTTCTATTTCTTCCTGGCTCAATGTTGGTACATTTAATATGTCTAGAAATTTATCCATTTCTTCTAGGTTTTCCAATTTTTTGGCATATAGTTGCTCATAATAGCCTGTAATAATCCTTTGATGTCTTTTTTTGTCTCAGATTTTGTTTATTTGTGCCTTTTCTCTATTTTTCTTAGTCTAGCTAGTGGTTTATTTTATCTTCTCAAAAAACCAACTTTTCATTTCATTTATCATTTGTATTGTATTTTTAGTCACAATTGCATTTACACTTGCTCTGATCTTTATTATTATAATTATTATTATTATTGATTTTTGAGACAGTCTTGTTCTGTCTCCCAGGCTGGAGTGCAGTGGCACAATCTCGGCTCACTGCAACCTCCACCTCCCAGGTTCAAGCAATTCTCCTGCCTCAGCCTCCTGAGTTGCTGAGATTACAGGCACCTGGCACCACGCCCAGCTAATTTTTGTATTTTTAGTAGAGATAGGGTTTCACCATGTTGGCCAGGCTGGTCTCGAACTTCTGACCTCAAGTAATTCACCCACCTCGGCCTCCCAAAGTGCTGGGATTACAGGTGTGAGCCACCATGCCTGGCCCCAATTTTTAATACTTCTTTCTTTCTATTAGTTTTGGGTTTGGTTTGTTCTTGTTTTTCTAGTTTGTTAAGGTGCATTGTTCAGTTGTTTATGTGAAGTCTTTATACTGTTTTTCCTTTTCTTTTTCTCACCCATAGACTCAGGTCACAATCTACTTTTTTGATGTAGGCATTTATTCCTATAATGTTCCTCTTAGTACTGCTCTTTCTGTATCCCACAAATTTTAATATGTTGTGTTTCAATTTTTATTTGTTTAAATAACTATTTTTATTTCCTTAATTTCTTCATTGACCCAGTGGTAGTTCATGGAAATGTTGTTTAATTTCCATGTATTTGTTTAGTTTCCAAAGTTCCTCTTGTTATCAATTTCTGGTTTAATTCCATTTTGGCTAGAAAAGATATTTGATATGATTTTGATAATTTTAAATTTGTTGAGATTTGTTTTGTCATCTAATATATGGCCTATCCTGGAGAATGTTCCATGTGCTGATGAGAAGAATGTCTAGTCTATAGTTGTTAGATGAAATGTTAACTGGAAGTTAATTCTAACTGGTCTACATTGTTAATTCTGACATTTCCTTGTGGATTTTCTATCTGGATGATGTTTTTTTGAGTGATCTATTGTTGAAAGTGGGTTTTTGAAGTCCGCTACTATTATTGTACTGCAGTCTATCACTCCCTTTAGATTTATTAATATTTGCTTTATATGTTTGGGTGCTCTGATGTTGGTTGCACATACATTTACGGTTGTTATATCCTCTTGCTGAATTGTTCCCTTTATCATTATATAATGACCTTCTCTGCCTCTTTTTATAGTTTTGACTTCAAATCTATTTTACCTAACGTAAGTATAGATACTCCTGCTCTTTTGTGGTTTCCATTTTCATGGAATACTTTTTTCTGTCTCTTCACTTTAAGTGTACGTATGTCTTTATAAATCAAATAAATTAAGTAAGTTTCTTGTAGGCCTCATATAGTTAGATTTTTTGAAACTTTATTCAGTCACTCTATGTCTTTTAATTGGAGAATTTCGTGAACTTACATCCATTGTTATTGTTGATGGATAAGAACTTACTGCTGACATTTTGTTATTTGTTTTCTGGTTGTTTTGTAAGTCATCTTTTCCTTGATTACTGGTTTTGATTGTGGATAAGTGACTTTCTCTGGTAGTATGTTAGTATGTTTTAATTCCTCGTTTTCTTGTTTGTTTGGTTTTTTTGAGATGGAGTCTGCTCTGTCACCCAGGCTGGAGTGCAGTGGTGTGATCTCTGCTCACTGCAATCTCTGCCTCCCAGGCAAGCAATTCTCCTGCCTCAGCCTCCTGAGTAGCTGGGATTACAGGCGCACACCACCACATCCAGCTATTTTTTGTGTTTTTAGTAGAGATGGGGTTTCACCATTGGTCAAGCTGGTCTCGAACTCCTGACCTTGTAATCTGCCCACCTTGGCCTCCCAAGGTGCTGGGATTATAGGCTTGAGCCACCACACCCTGCCCTCCCCCGCCTCCGTTTTTTAAATTTTTGGATATTTACTGTAAGTTTTTGCTTTGTAGTTACCATGAGGCTTGCCAAAAAACATGTTATAGTTATAACAAGTTACAACAAGTTAAACTGAGGACTATGTAACATTGATCACAAAGAAAAGAAACAAAGAAAATGAAAACTCTACACTTTAATTTCACTTCTCCACTTTTGGACTTTTTATTGTCTATCTTTTATATTGTCTACTGCTTAAGAAATTGTTGTAGTTTTTGATATATTTGTCTTTTAGCCTTCATACTAAAGATATCAGTGGTTTATATTCCACAATTACAGTATTAGAGTTTTATGAATTCATCTGTGTACTTATTTTTACCAAT
Organism: Rhinopithecus bieti; assembly: GCF_001698545.2. Classification (NCBI taxonomy): domain Eukaryota; kingdom Metazoa; phylum Chordata; class Mammalia; order Primates; family Cercopithecidae; genus Rhinopithecus; species Rhinopithecus bieti. The sequence goes on from NW_016811202.1 coordinate 2,023,989, forward strand.
CAGTTTTATACCTTCAGATGATTTCTTGTTGCATATTAGCATCTTTTTCTTTCAGATTGAAGAACTCTCTTTAGCATTTTTTGTAAGACAGGTCTGGTGGTGATGAATTCCCTCAGCTTTTTTTTTTTTTTTGTCTTGGAAAGTCTATTTCTCATTCATGTTTGAAGTATAGCTTTGCTGGATACAGTATTCTTAGTTGGAAGTTTTTTTTTTCTTCTTCTTCAGCTCTTTAAATATGTCATCCCACTCCCTCCTGGCCTGTAAGGTTCCCATGGAGAAATGTGTTACCAGATGTATCAGAGCTCCTTTATACATTATTTGCTCTTTTCTTTTGATGCTTTTAGGATACTTTTGATGCTTTACCCTTGAGAGTTTTATTATTACATGCCTTGAGGTAGTGTTATTTGGGTTGTATCTGCTTGATGTTCTTTCACCTTCTTGCCCCTGGATATTCATATCTTCCTCTAGGTTTGGAAAACTCTGCATTATTATTTCTTTGAGTAAACTTTTACCCTGATCTTTTTCTCTACATTTTCTTTAAGGCCCATAACTCTTAGATTTGCATGTTTGAGGTTATTTTCTAAATCTTGTGAGTGTACTTCATTATGTTTCATTCTTTTTTCTCCTTTCTGTATTTTCAAATAGCCCAACTTAAAGCTCACTAGTTCTTTCTTTTGCCTGATCAATTCTGCTAGTGAGAGACTGATGCATTTTTTAGTTCATCAACTGAATTTTTCAGCTCTAGGATTTATGTTAGAGTTTTCTCTGATAGAGTTCTGAATTCCTTCTCTGTTGAAATTCATTGAACTTTCTCAAAACAGCTATTTTGAATTATCTGAGAAGTCATAGGTCTTCATCACTTTAGGACTGGCCACTAGTGTCTTATTTAGTCTGCTTGGTGAGATCATATTTTCTTGGGTGTTCTTGTTGCTTGTGGATGCTCACTGATGTTGGGTCATTAAAGAATTCTGTATTTATTCTGGTCATCACAGTCTGGCCTTGTTTGTACCTGTCCTTCTTCAGAGGGCTTTCCAGGAATTCAAAGGTGACTGGGTGTTAAATTACCTAAGCCTGTGGTCATTGCAGTGTTACAGTGTTAGAGGGTGGTATAAGCCCAGGTACAATGTGACTTTTGCAGACTCGTTGATACCCAGCCCTGATGGACTTGGGTAGGACAAGGGAGAATTTCCTGGGTTCTCAAGCACAGTTTCTCACTCTTTTCCCTCTCTTTGTCCCCTGTGAAAGGAATCTGTCCAATCATTAGGCTGCCTGGAGTTAGAGGAGGTGTGATATGAACACTCTCGTGGCCACCACAGCTGGCACTGTGTTGGGTCACACATGAAGCCCATGATCTCCCAGACCAGCACAGTACTGGGGCTCACCCAAGGCCTGTAGCCACTAGTGCTAGACTGGCAGTGATGTTTATTCAAAGTCAGAGGTCACTTCAGTCAGTAGGTGGTTAAGCTTACTAGGACTTGAGTCCATTCCACCAGGGCAGCTGATTCTCTTCTGGCCTGAGGTAGACCTAGAAGCACCATCTGGAAGCAATGGCCTGAAATCAGGGTCTTCTGGATTCTATCTGGTACTATATTTTACAGTGGCTGAGCTGGTAACCAGTTGCAAGACAAAGTTTCCTGTACTTTCTTTTCCACAAGTGGAAGGAGCCTCTCTTTGTGGTTCAGTGCCTGGAGCTGGGGGAGGGGTGATGCAGGTACTCCTATGGCTGCCACAACCAGTGTTGCATTGGGTTGCACAGCAAAACTACAGCTTCTGAGACCAGTACAGTACCTGGGCTCACCCAAAGACTGTAGTTGCTATGACCTGCCTGCCACTAAAATTTGTAGGTGCCCCAGGACACATTAATAAATTGCTGGTGAAATGGGCTGAGACTTGGATTCCTCCTGCTTGGGCAGCAGATTCCCCTCTGGCCCAGGTATTTTCTAAACAATTCCTGTGTAAATACCTGTGAAATTCTTCCCAGTGCTTTATTCCACTGTGACAGAGTGAAATTGAGTTCCAGTGCAAACTCCCACACTCACTTTGCTATGCCTTCCCTAAGCACTTAGAATCTCTCTCGTGGCTGTGCTGCGTGGGGTTGCAGGTTGCAGGACAGTGGGGGAGGCAATATAGGACTGCCCTTCTTACTCTCTTCAATGTGTCTTTCCTTGTTTTCATTTTCTTTCTCTCTCTTTCTTTTTTTTTTTTTTTTTGACAAGGTGTGGCTCTGTGGACCAGGCTAGAGTGTAGTGGCACAATCCTGGCTCACTGCAACCTCCTCCTCCTGGGCTCAAGTCATTCTCCTACCTCAGTCCCCCGAGTAGCTGGAACTACAGGCACATTCCACCAAGCCCAGATAATTTCTGTTTCTTTTCTTTTCTTTCTTTCTTTTTTTTTCTGTAGAGATGGAGTTTTGCCATTTGCATAGGCTGCTGGTCTTGTACTCCTGGGCTCAAGTGATCCATTTGCTTCGGACTCCCAAAGTGTTGTGATTACAGGCAGGAGGCACCAGCCCATCCTTCCTTGTTATTATGCCAAAACCAGATACTGTGAATGCTCACCTGATATCTAGTTCTTATGAAGGTGTAGTATCTTGCATGGATAGTTGTTCAATCTGATGTTCCTGTGACTGTTGGGGGGCAGGGAGAACGATTGCTGGAGGGTTCTATTCAGCTGTCTTGCTCTACCTCCTGAGCATTAATTCTAGTTTGAGTTCTTAAAAAAATGCCCAATTGTTTCAATACTGTTTCTTGAAAAGACTATAAATAACCATTAAATTTCTTTAGCACCTTTGTCAAAAATCAATTGACTGTGTGGTATATTTCTGGTCTCTGTTCCATCCCATTATTCTTTTGTCTGTCCCTTTGCCAATGCATATCATACTGTCTTGATTACTGTTGCTTTATAATAAGTCTTAAAATAAGGTAACATATGGTTGTATAACTTGCTAAATTTATTAAATCATTGGATTGTATACTTGAAGTAGTTGAATCAAATAGTATGAAAATGTCTCAATAAAGTTACATATTAAAAATCAGGTTGTGTACTTTTCAACTTTATTTTCTCTTTAAAATTGTTTTTGGGTAAACCAGCAAGGTGGCTGACTAGAGGCACCTGGCATCTACCTTCTCCACAAAGAAGGATCAAAACAGTGAGTGATAATCACATATTGAATAGATAATTACATGTGAGATATAGAACCTAAGAAAGAATACCAGAATTCAGCAGGTAAATGATAGAGAACCTCTGAGCCACAGAAAGAGAAGGGAGAGAAGCAGCCAGCTGGCTAGGATCAGCTCAGAGCCAGGAGAAACTTCTCAGTGTGGGAAAAAGATAAATGAAAGATCCTCAGTGGTTCACATTTCCACTGTGGACTCTTGCAACGCTAGCCACAGGAGAGGCCCTCAGCCTCTATGGATTCTGAGAGTAGTATAAGGAGCTGTGTAGAGTCTTTGTGATGGCATTTTTCCAGAGACGGAGTTTATGCTGGGTCCCACACATCTCCCTAAGGCCCTGGCAGCTGCAGCACAATTACATTTTGAGAGCACAACCCCAACACACTACATCCTTCCCTGAGGCTTAACACCCCCTACATTTTCACATCCCTGGAGCCCTGCAGTCACCCTCCCTGTATCCATCCAGAGGGCGGCAGTATTGTGACACCAGCTAGACAAAGCAGTGCATGTTGGTCCCTAGTACTCTAGCCCATACAATGTCCTACATCCTGGGAAACTGGTGGCACAGTACACTGGGGACATTTGTCCCTAGGAAAAAGAGAGCTGAAATGCATGTTCCACAGAACCTGATAGATATTTGTCTGGGGAAGCTTTCACAGACAGCAGCAGGACTACCAAGCATCAGCATGCACTTTCAGGGGCCGGAGGACAGGCCCACCTCACCCATTGCCACGACTGCTGCCCGAAAGTGCCACCCAAGGGCCTGAGGATTGACCCACCCCATGTGTCACAGTTTATGTGAACCATGGTGGGGGGTGGCTCTGAGCACAGGCCTGCCATGCCTAGCCAGCTGCCATGACAGTCATTCTGCATGCACCACTTGGGAGCCTGGGAACTGGCCTACTCAACTCACCTGTGTCACTGCTGGCACCAGCATGTGCCACCTGGAGGCTCAAGGGGGTTGGCCTACCACTGCTACTGCTGTTGCTGATGCACACATGCCTCCTGCTCCCTCTGGCCAGGGTCCTGAGGACCCACTACCTCAACCCACTCTTGCAGCTTCTGGCATTTGAGTAAGCCACCTGGTTGCCCAAAGGTCAGCCTGCTCAGACCTGCTACCACTGCTATTTGTGTATGCTGCTAGGGGGCCCAAAGACAAGCATGCTTGGCCTACTTGTGCAACCACCTGTCAGTGCCCAAAGACCAGCCTGCCTAGCATCCCCAGCCCCAGCAAGCCCTCATCTCAGCCTCCATTAACAACCACAGCCTAAGCCACTGAGGAACTCACTGACATCACTAATACTAATTACAGCCCAAGCAATCATATAGAGACTATGCTACTGTACCCACCCACCAACCCACCCAGAATCAAAGCCAAAGCACCCTACCCAACCAACACTATAGATGTATCTACAGAAAATGTCTTTCTCTGTGAAAGGCAATGCACACATTTGAAAGAAGCAACTCTTACACCACATGCACAGATATGAACATACAGACACAAGAAATATGAAAAAACAAGAAACATGACACCTCAAAAAAAAGAAACCACAAACATTCTGCAATAGATTCCAAAGAAAAAGAAATCTGTGAAATACCTGAAAAGGAATTCAAAATAATGACATTAAAGAAGCTCAGTGAGATATAAGACATATGAGATATAAGACAACACAGATAAACAATACAAAAAAAGAGTTTATAATCTGAATGAGAAATTCAACAAAGAGACAGATATCATTTAAAAAGTGCCAAGTATAAATCTGAGGTCTGAAAATTCAATGAATGAAATAAAAAAATAAAATAGAGAGCTTCCAGTATAGATTAGATCAAGCAGAATAAAGACTTTTTGAACTTGAAGACAAGTCTTTTGAAATAACATAGGCAGACAAAAAAAGAAAAATACATAAATAAGAATGAAGAAAGCCTGTGTGACATATGAGATACCATAAAACAACCCATATTTCAAATTTGGCCAGGCATGGTGGCTCACACCTGTAATCCCAGCACTTTGGGAGGCTGAGACTTTGGGAGGATTGCTTGAGGCCAGGAGTTTGAGACCAGCCTGGGCAACATAGCAAGACCCTGTCTCTACAAACAATAAAAACAATTAAAGAAAATTAAAGCACTTCTTTGGCTGGGTGTAGTGGCTCACATCTATAATCTAAGCACTTTGGGAGGCTGAGGCAGGACTGCTTGAGCCAGGAGTTGGAGACTAGCCTGAGTAATATAGTGAGATCCTGTTTCTATTTTTAAGAATTACCTAGGTAATACCATTCAGGACATGGGCATGGGCAAGGACTTCATGTCTAAAACACCAAAAGCAATGGCAGCAAAAGCAAAAATTGACAAATGGGATCTAATTAAACTAAGGAGCTTCTGCACAGCAAAAGAAACTACCATCAGAGTGAACAGGCAACCTACAGAATGGGAGAAAATTTTTGCAATCTACTCATCTGACAAAGGGCTAATATCCAGAATCTACAAAGAACTCAAACA
>NW_016811202.1:2030891-2033289 GCF_001698545.2 Rhinopithecus bieti
AATTTAAAAATTAAAAAAAAATTAAAGAAAACATTTTAAAAGAAAGAAAATCCTCAAATGTTACGTGTTTCAGGATAAGAGATGGGCAAGGTCATAGAAAACTTATTTGAAAAAATAATAGCTGAAAACTTTTCAAGTCTGGCAAGAGATATAGATATTCGGATACAGGAAGCTCAAGGATCTGCAAAAAGATTCAAGCTATAGTAGTCTTCTGCAAGGCACATTATAGTCCAGCTGTCAAAAGTCAAAACAAAGAGAGAATTCTAAAACAGCAAGAGGAAAGCATCAAATCACATCTAAGGGAATCCCTATCAGACTAACAGTGGATTTCTCAGCAGAAACCTTAAGTGCCAGGAGAGAATGGGATGATGTATTCAAAGTGACGAAATAAAATAAATTAAAAAAAAAAAAAAAACTGCAAGCAATAATGCCATACCAAAAAACCACCCTTCAGAAATGAAGAAGAGATTGGGTGCAGTGGCTCACACCTGTAATCCCAGCAATCCCAGCACTTTGGGAGGCTGAGGCGGGCAGATTGCCTGAGCTCAGGAGTTCCAGACCAGCCTGGGTAACATGGTAAAACCCCATCTCTACTAAAATACAAAAACTTAGCCAGGCTTGGTGGCATACACCTGTAATCTTAGCTACTCGGGAGGCTAAGGCAGGAAAATAACTTGAACCCAGGAGGTGGAGGTTGCAGTGAGCCAAGATTGAGTGGTGACACTCCAACCCAGGCAACAGAGTGAGACTCCATCTCCAAAAATAAAAAAATAAAAAAAAAAAAGGTAAAAGAAATGAAGCAGAAGTAAAGTCTTTCCCAGACAAGCAAAAACTGAGGGAATGTATCACCACTAGACCAAACTTAAAGAAATACTTAAGGGACTCCTAAATATGTATGCAAAAGGACAATATCTACAATCATAAAAACCCATGAAAGACTCACTGGTAGAGCAGATGCACAAATGAGAAAGAGAAAACCCTGAAATAATACCACTATAGAAAACCATCAAACTGCAGTGATAAACAATAAGAGAGGAAGAAACAAAGGATATACATAATAATCAGAAAAAATGAACAAAATAACAGAAATAAGTCCTGACCTATCAGTAATAACCTTGAATGTAAACTGGTTAAATTCCCCAGTTAAAAGATATAGACTAGCTAGATAGAAAAGATCCAAAACTCACCTAACCTGTAAAGACACATATAGACTGAAAGTGAAGGGGTGGAAAAAGATATTCCATGCAAATGGAAACCCAAAGCAAGTAGGAGGAACTATACTCATATCAGACAAAATAGACTAAGTCAAAAAGAAAAAAGAGGCAAGGTCGTTATATAAGAATAAAAGGGTTGATTCAACAAAAAGATGTAACAATTGTAAATATATTTGTACTCAACACTTGAGCACCCAGATATATAAAGCAAATATCATTAGATCTAAAGGGAGATATAGACTTCAATACAATAATAGTTGGGAACTTCACTACCACAATCTCAGCATTGGACAGATCATCTAGACAGAAAATCAACAAATAAATTGAATTTAAACTGAACTTTAGACCAAATGAAACTAACAGACATTTACAGAACATTTCACCCAATGGCTGTAGCATACACATTCTTCCATCAGCACATGCAACATTCTCCAGATAGACTATATATGACCACAAAACAAGTCTCATTAAAATTTTAAAAATTAAAATCACATCAAGTATCTTCTTAGACACAAAAAAATAAAACTAGAAATCAATAACAAGAGGAACTTTGGAAACTAAACAAGTACATGGAAATGAAACAACACTCTCATGAATGACCACTGGGTCAATGAAGAAACTAAGAAGGAAGTCAAAATATTTCTTAAAACAAATGCACCAACACTTATGGGATACAGCAAAAGCAGTGCTAAGAGGGAAGTTTATAGCAATAAATGCCTACATTAAAAAGGGAGAAAGATTTCAGATAAACAACCTAGTAATGTACTTTGAAGTACTAGAAAAACAAGAAAAAGCAAACCCCAGGTTAGAAGATAAGAAATAATAAAGATCAGAGCCAAACTAAATAAAAGAGAAACTAAAAAAAAATACAAAAGATCAATAAAATGAAATGTTGGTTTTTGGAAAAGATAAACAAAATCAATAAACCACTAATGAGACTAACGAGTGAGACAGAGAGAGATCAAGTAAAATCATAAACAAAAAAGGATACCACAGAAATACAAAGGATCATCAGATACTATTGTCAACAACTATATGCTAATGAATTGGAAAACTCAGAGGAAATGGGTGAATTTCTGGACACATATAATAACCTACGAAGAGTGAACCAGGAAGAAATAGAAAATTTGGAGGGGCGGAGCAAGATGGTCGAATAGGAACAGCTCCAGTCTCCAACTCCCGGC
>NW_016811203.1:0-1338 GCF_001698545.2 Rhinopithecus bieti
GACACAACATAAAGCACTTTCTTAGAATGCTTCTTTTGGTTTTCAACTGAAGATGTTTCCTTTTTGAGAGGCTTCAACGCACTCTCAAATATCCTATTGTGCATTCCACAAAAACAGAGTTATCAAACTGCTCAATGAAAATAACGGTGTAATTCTGTAAGATGAATTCACACATCACAAAGCACTTTCTTAGAAATCTTTCTAGTTTTATCTGACAATATTCCTTTTTCACTATAGGTCTCAATGCGCTCCCAAATATCCCTCAACAGATTCAAAGGAAACAGCTTCATGAAATGAAAGGTGTTAATCTGTGACATGAATTCAAACATCACTAAGAACTTTCTCAGAAAGATTCTTTCTAGTTTTTATCTGAGGATATCTCCTTTGTCACCATAGGCTTCAATGCAATCCAAAATATCCCTTCTTAGATTCCCCAATAGCAGATCCATGAAGAGAATTGTGTAACCCTGTCAGATGAATTAACACGTCACAAAGAGTTTTCTCAGAAAGCTTATTTGTAGTTTTTATATGAGGATATTTCCTTCATCACCATAAGTGTCAATGCACTCCAAAATATCCCATTGTAGCCTCCAGGAAAAGAGTGTTATCAAATGGCTCAATGAACTTAACAGTGTAAATCGGTAAGATGAAATCACACATCATGAATCAGTTTCTCAGAAAGTTTCTTTCTACTTTTTCTATGAGCATATTTCCTTTTTCACCATGGACTTCAATGCGCTCCCAAACATCCCTTTGCAGATTCCACGGAAACTGTGTTAGCAATCTGCTCCATGAACAGAAAGGTGATAGTCTGTTAGATAAATACACACATCACAAAGCAGTTTCTCACAAAGTTTCTTTCTAGTTTTTATCTGAGAATAATTCTTTTTTCACTATAGATCTCAATGCGGTCCCAAGTATTCCTTTGCAGATTCCACAAAAACAGTGTTAGCAAACTGCTCCATGGAAACCAAGGTGTAACTCTGTGAGATGAATTCACACATCAACAAAGCCTTTCTCAGAAAGCTTCTTTCTAGTTTTTATCTGAGGAGAATTTACTGACACCCTGGGCTTCAATGCTATCAAAAATATCCCTACTCAGATTCGCAAAACAGTGCTAAAAAATTGATCCATGAAAAGAATTGTGTAACTCTGAAAGATGAATTAACACATCACAAAGTGGTTTCTCAGAAAACTTCTTTCTAGTTTTTATATGAATACATTTCCTTTGTCACCACAAGCTTCAATGCACTCCAAAGTATCCCATTGCAGATTCCTAGAAAACAGTGTTAGCAAACTGCTCAATGAAAACAACAGTGTAACTCTCTGAGATGAATA
>NW_016811204.1:0-568 GCF_001698545.2 Rhinopithecus bieti
TACATAAAATATCTAAATTTACCCAAAAAAGCCAAGTGAAGAGAAGTACTCCCATTACAAAAGCAGTCAAACTAGGGACCTGTTAAATATCTTGTTCCTATTATGCGATTTATCAAAATGTGATTTACCTACTACATTTTCCTGCAAAATATATTTCTATATGAATACATATATTATGCTATGTCTCTTTATGTCATCATAATTAAATTGCCAAAGAAAAGCATTTATTTCTTGAGTCTATACTGTGATAAATTTTATAACAGGTATTGTAATGATGGAGTTGGGTAACAAAATATATTCTAAAATTATAAATATTCTGTGCCCTGAAAAATCAAGAGGCTTCAAAATTTAGAATTACAAAATAAACACTTACATGTTATTATGCTATGAGCAAAATATTTTTAATTACTTTTATTTAAAAATATTTACAGATATAGAGAACAAAACAAACAGGGTTGGTGGAGGAAGTGTGAAGATGTAGATCAGAGGATACAAAGTAGATGACATAGGATGAAGAAGTCTAGTGAACCAATGTGCAACATGAAAACTATAATAAAATCTTACTGTA
>NW_016811205.1:0-2814 GCF_001698545.2 Rhinopithecus bieti
AAGCGTTATTAAGAGGCAGTTTATATTTCTCAAATTAGTCTACATGTTGTCACTTTTTTTTTTTTTTTTTTTTTACTTTCCCAGGCCTGTAACAGATGATATGGGAGAAACAGAATTGTAAAAAATAGTTTCCACCTTTTAAAAATGTACAGGCTCATTTTGGAAAAAGGACTCATACACAAGAAATGACAGAAAACAATTTGTGTCAGTCCCTAATGAGTCATACACACTGATACAATCTGAAAATGTATTGTTAAAGTGTATAATATGGGATCTGGAAAGAAAAGAAAATGAAGGCTGAATTTCCAGAGAAAATGGCAAGTGGAGCTACACTTTGAGGGATCCCATTGTTTGATATATTTGCTATCATTCCCAGCATCAGCTTTTTGCAAATAAAGATTTGACTCAGTGTCTTCACCAAATCACCAAAGAGTGGAGAGCCCTCTGGTGATAACAGAAATCTCTCTTATGAGGTGTCATCAAAGAATTGTATCAGCCTGCCCATTTTCTACATTTGTTCATAAGAAAATTATGAGACATCTTGTCAAAGATCTTTGTAAGGGCCAGTTGCACTGTGCCTTATATATTTCCCTGTCCAGCCTACTGGAGGCTTCTATTTCTGTTGACAACATGAGTTTTAACTCAGATCAACCCATTGCCATCCCAGCTTATTACTGTTTGACCATCGGCAAATCGTAACTTCCTTGAGCTTCAATAGCCTCGAATTTAAAATTTTGATTTAAAAAAGATCTGTCTTGCCTGGGCTTGGTGGCTCATGCCTGCAATCCCAACACTTTGGAATTGAAGCAAGAGGATCGCTTGAGCTCAGGAGTTCAAGACCAGCCTGGGAAACATAGCAAGACCCTGCCTCTACAAAAAATAAAAAAATATTAGCCAGGTGTGGTTGCGCAGGCCTGTAGTCCCAGCCACTTGGGAGGCTGAGGTGGGAGGATTGCTTGAGCCCAGAAGTTAGAGGCTGCAGTCGCCCATGACTACACTAGAGCACTGCAGCCTGGGTGACAGAGTAAGACCCTGTCTCAAAAGAAAAAAAGATCTATATCATAAGATTTAAGCAAAGACTAAATGAGATTTTATGTGCCACATACAAAATAAAGATATAAGAAATGAATGTTCTTTTCAATGCTGCTAGTAACCCTGTCCAAAAGAATGAAGTCTTGTTTGGTCAGCTATGGTTTGGGCTTCATGTCCTCACACAGGCACCTGGTGGTCATCATTTTCTTGTCTAGGAGTTTGGAGATGCTGCTTTTCATAATCCATTCTGGAATTCTAAAGATTACTCAAAGTGTACTCACTGGTTTCTTATTGGAAGAATTTCTATTTTCCTTTTTAAAGTCTTCAGATTGCTGTAGTCCCCTCATTGTTTTTATTAAATGAGTTACTTACATAATTGTGAAACTCTCAGATTTGAGCCTCTATTTTGTGTGAGGCAGCATCTTGTCAATTTTGGAGACTGAAAAGGTGTCATTTTTTTATTCCGCAATATTGCATGTAATTCTTCAATCACCCTTGAATTTTTGGTTCCACTAGAAATTTAATGGCTCTGTATGGTGACCACATATACATAAAACTCTCCTGACTTTCTGTAACTCTAACTTCTTCCCCCCCCCTTTTTTTTTTTGCATTTTAATAACTGTATATGTGGTAAGACATACCCAAATATGACAAGTTTAATGTGAATATTTATATTTTGAATATCTTGAAAATGTTTATATAGTTTGGAGGCAACCCATTTGTTTGTTTTATACTCTAGCAAAACTGTGATCTGTCTTTGTAAATTCAGAAGCTAATACTAAAATAGGTTCACATACAGAGACAGGAGTTTTATGTCTAAGGAAGAAGGGCTATCTAAGCATTTTTTGTTCAGTGGTTCAATAGTCTATCTGTAATAGACACTCTTAGAAAAACTGGGTTCTTAGAGTTGGAGTATTAAGGGTAATAATGGGAATAAACTCTAAAGAACACTCATGCCCCCTAGAGGATTGGGGGAGTGGAGGTGGTGTAGTTTCAGCAATACCCTTTTCTATGATAGGTGTTGATCAAAACCCAAAGGGTAAAAGGATAGCACATGAAAACACTTTAAGACCCTCACAGGAGTTCATCCAAGTGGAATATCCACAGGTATAGACAGAAATACTTATTTTCTTCTGTTGTGGGACTCAGTAAAGTTAAACAGGTGCTGAGAAAGACATACGTTTAACACCAGTATAGACTCTTTGTATTTATTCCTAGTAGTTCCAGAGATGTAACATCTTATCTCCTTTTCTTTCTTTTATTCACCAATTTATTAGCCCTAATTTTATTTCTCTCTGCTTCCTCTAAATTTATTCTATCTTCCCCACTGCCTCCTATCATCCAGCCCATCTAGAAACCTTTTCTATCCAAACAAATAGAGACACCTCTGGCCACCTTACTGTAAAATATCTCATCTCTTTCCTGTTCAATTTAAGGACCTATTTGTTGAGTTAAATACCCTAATTAAACCATTCCAAAGGCAGGATTAAAATATTTTTGCTGGGCCAGGCTCAGTGACTCACACCTGTAATCTCAGCACTTTGGGAGACTGAGGTGGGCAGATCACCTGAGATCAGGAGTTCAAGACCAACCAGTCTGGCCAACATGGTGATGGGTGCCTGTAATCCCAGCTACTTGGGAGACTGAGGCAGGAGAATCGCTTGAACCCGGGAGGCAGAGGTTGCAATCAGCCGAGATCGCACCATTGCATTCCAGCCTGGGCAACAAGAGTGAAACTCTGTCTCAAAAACAAAAAATATATATATGTATAATATATATATT
>NW_016811206.1:0-1341 GCF_001698545.2 Rhinopithecus bieti
CATATTTGTGAATTTTCCTGTTTTACTATTAAATTCTAGTTTTATTCCATTGTAATTGGAAAAGATACTTTGTATAATTTCAATTAAAAATTTTTCATAAGACTGTTTTGTACCCTGACATATGGTCTATCATGGAGAATGTTCCATGTGCACCTAGAAGAATGTGTATTTTAATGCTGTTGAGTAGAATGTTCTGTATATGTCTTTTAGGTCTACTTGGTTTATAGTGTTATTTGTATCTTCTGCTTTCTTACTGATGTTGTATCTTATTGTTCTTTATTATTTAAAGTGAGGTATTGCAGGTTCCAATGATTGTAGTACTGTTTATTTCTCTCTTCAATTCTTTTTTTTTTTTTAATTTTTCTGCTTTCCCATGCTTCCTAGAGATATTTGTCTCTTCAGTTCTGTCAAGTTTTGCTTCATCTATCTTAGGTCTCTATTATTAGGTTTATATAGGTTTATAATTGTTATATATTCTTGCCGAATTAAACCTTTTATCAATATATACTCACCTTTTATGTCTTTTGTTGAGCTTTTCCCTAACAGGTTGTTTTGCCTGACAATAATATAGCAACCTGGCTCTCTTTTAGTTACTATTTGCATAGAATATCTTTCTCTATCCTTCTAATTTCAATCTCTTTGTATTGTTATATCTAAAGTGAGTCTTATGTAAACAGAATTTAGATGGATCAGGATTTTCTTTTATTCAGTCTACCAAACTCTGCCTTTTAATAGGAGAGTAATTTACATTTAATGTGATTACTGATAAAAGGGAGTTTACTTCTACCATTTTGTTTTTTTTCTCCTATATGTATTGTATATTTTTTGTTCCTCTATTTCTGCCTTACTGCTTTTTTTGGTAGTTAGTTGTTTTTTTTTTTAGTGTACCATTTTGGTTCCTTTCTTTCCTTTTCTGTGAATTTTAATTTTATTTTCTTAAGAGCTACTTTGGGAGATTTCAGTTAACATCTTAAACTTATAACAACCTAGTTTGCAAAAACACCAATGTAGTTTCAAAGGTGTATATATACTCTACTCCTATACATCTCTGTTCTTCTCTCTTTGTTTTGTAATTGTCACAGATTACATTTTTACACATGCATGTCCATTAATACAGACTTATAATTGTTTTATGCATTTGCCTTTTATATCACATAAAAAAAGAGAAGTTACAAACCCAAAGAACAATAATACTGACTTTATATTTACCTATGTAGTTGCCTTTGCCAGTGTTCTTTATTTCTTCTTATGGCTTTGAGTTAATAGCTAGTGTCCTTTTGTTTCAGACTGAAGGACTTATTTTAGTAATTCTTGTAGAGAAGATCTACTGGTAATGAACTC
>NW_016811207.1:0-1332 GCF_001698545.2 Rhinopithecus bieti
ACCGTGCCCGGCTAATTTTTTTTTTGTATTTTTAGTAGAGACACGATGTTAGCCGGGATGGTCTCCATCTCCTAACATCGTGATCCACCCGCTCAGCCTCCCAAAGTGCTGCGATTACAGGCGTGAGCCACTGCACCTGGCCTCGTTTCACACTTTCAACAGTGTATAAGGATTCAATTTCTCCACATCCTCATCAACACTTCATACTGTTTATCTTTTTTATTCTAGCCATGCGAGTATAAATGAGGGGTATCTCATTGTAGTTTTGACTTGTGCTTCCCTGATAGCTAAAGCTGCTGAATTATCTTTTCATGTGTTTATTGTCCATCTGTATATCTTCTTTGCAGAAATGTCTATTCAAATCTTTTACTCATTTTTATAACCGACTTGTCTTTCTATTATTGAGTGGCAAGAGTCTTTCATATATTCTGGGTACAGGTTCTTTATCAAATATATTTGCAAAAATTTTCTCCCATTCTGTGGGTTGCTTTTGTCATTTTCTGAATGGTACCATTTGCAACAAAAAAAAAGCTTTCCATTTTGATATAGTCCAAGCCATCCATTTTCTTCCTCTGTCCCTGTGCTTTAGATTTTCCCACACATTTTGTCAGCATACTCTTTGATTTTCTCTTCACACGACAATTTTGTTTTATCAATTTTTAGAGAGAAAACAGAAACCTAATTCAGTCTTTTCTCTAGTATGGGGTGGTGATTTTAAAAGCATATGGTTCAAAATGTTTCCATATCCTGGTCCTGGCTCTGTGTCTTTTTCCTCCACCATACCCACATTTCTGGTGCCGGACGCCACGCAGCACATTCACATCATGACTCCCACCTCTGGGCCTGGGTGAGCTGGCACAATGGGCAGGAGGAAACCATTTCTGCACTGAGACCCTCGTAATCACTTTTTTATAAAAAGACGGGTCTCATTCTGTCACCCAGTCTGGAGTGCAGTGGTGTGACCATGAATCACTCAGGTTGGACTGCAGTGGTGTGACCATAGCTCCCTGCAGCCTCAACCATCTGGGAGGCTAAGGTAGGTAGGTATGTAGGTAGATGGATGGATGGATGGATGGATGGACAGACAGATGGATGGATGGATGGACGTACGGATGGATGGATGGATGGATGGATGGATGGATGGATGGATGGATGTACAGATGGATGGATGGATGGATGGATGGATGGATGGACGGATGGATGGAAAGATGGATGGATGGATGGATGGATGGATGGACATACAGATGGATGGATGGATGGACGTACGGATGGATGGATGGATGGATGGATGTACGGATGGATGGATGGATGGATGGATGGATGGATGGATGG
>NW_016811208.1:0-304 GCF_001698545.2 Rhinopithecus bieti
TGGCTCAAAGAGCAACCAGTCACCTCTGCAAGTGTGCCCCTAGAGCAGGTGGAGCAGCCACCAACCTCACCCACTCAAGGAAGCAGGGATGGCCAGATTCCAACAGACTGAGTGGCTGCCACCTGATGGCTGATGGAGCAGAGGCTGTGGCTCCTGGCACACCCTTGCAAAGGTGGCTGGTTGTTCTTTGAGCCAGCTTGGCCTTGCCTAGCATGAACAAGCCTCAGTGCAACAATTGTCTTACAAATGAGCCATATTGAGGAAATGAGTAGCAGGCTCAGGAGCCGCGTGTGGGCTGCCTTTA
>NW_016811209.1:0-2206 GCF_001698545.2 Rhinopithecus bieti
TCAGGCCTCTCATTTTGTTGATTTTACCTATTTAACACCTCCCAGATCCACGTGTTCCTTTTTGGCCCGTTCCGCCGCCTCCCAACTCACGTCTCTCCACTCTGTTCCGTGCACAGCTGCAAAACAAAAGCCCCTCCTAAAACGCACAACAGCCTGGTCACCCCCGCCTAAAATTCTTCACCAGTGCTCCATCGCCAACAGCCAAACTTCATCCATTCACTCATAACCTTCATTTATTTTTTACAATTTCTTCCCACTACCCAATCTATTGTACACTTAACGGTTTTGTAAAAATGGACTTCATCCAAAAATAGCCACAAAATCACAGATTTAGGGCCAGGCGCGGTGGCTCACACCTGTAACCCCAGCACTTTGGGAGGCCGAAGCGGGTGGATCACCTGAGGTCAGGAGTTCAAGACCAGCCTGGCCAATATGGTGAAACTCCATCTCTACTAAAAATATGAAAAAAAAATTAGCCGGGCATGGTGGCATACACCTATAATCCCAGCTTCTTGGGAGGCTGAGGCAAGGGAATCGCTTGAACCTGGGAGGTGGAGGTTGCAGTGAGTAGAGATCTCGCCATTGCACTCCAGCCTGGGCAACAGAGCAAGACTTCATCTCAAAGAAAAAAAAAAATTGGCAGGGCATGGTGGCACGTGCCTTTCGTCCCAGCTACTTGGGAGGCTGAGGCAGGAGGGTTGTTTGAGCCCAGGAGGTTGAGGCTGCAGTGAGCCATGTTTGTACCACTGTGCTCCAGCCTGGGCAATAGAGTGAGACCCTGTATCAATTATTTTTAAAATAATTAAAACATAAAGTAAACCAGGTGTGTGTGTGTGTGTGTGTGTGTGTGTGTGTGTGTATGTATGTGTGTGTGCACATGTGATGTCTGCCACAAGCTATCCATCCTCCATCTATATCCTCTTGTCCTTCCCAATTCAGGGACACTGGTCTGACCTCAATTGCCACCTTCTGGCTGGCTCAGTCCCCCAAGGCCAGGCTGATGTGGTGGGGAGGGGGACACAGGAATGCCACATGGGAGAGGCTGATACCAACACCAAGGATTATTAGCCAACACCTGGGCAGGTCTGGTTGACCAAGGTAAGGTGAAGCCAGGGTTACGTTGGCAAATATTTAACAAACTGGCTCTGTGGGGACAAGTGTGATTGGCAGCATTTGCCAATTGCCATGGTGTAAACCCTCCCACCATGGCTGAATTCAAGCTACCCAACTGATGTCTCTGAAAGTGGAGTTGGGAAGAGATGCTGACAATCCACTCTCCCAGGTCAGTGTGAGCTCGCTATGATATACCGCCAGGTGGGGCCCAGGACATTGTCTTAGGGAGCTCCTGCTCTGTAAATCCTGAAAGACACATGGAGAGAAGAGAATAACATTGAGGCCAGGCACGGTGGCACACTCCTACAATCCCAGCACTTTGGGAGGCTGAGGCGGGTGGATCACTTGAGGTCCAGAGTTCAAGACCAGCCTGGCCAACATGGTAAAACCCTGTCTCTACTGAAAATACAAAAATTAGCCGGGTGTGGTGGTGCACGCCTGTAATCCCAGCACTTTGGGAGGCCGAGGCGGGTGGATCATTTGAGGTCAGGAGTTTTAAACCAGCCTGGCAAACATGGCGAAACCCCGTCTCTATTAAAAATTACAAAAATTAGCTGGGCATGTTGGTGGGTACCTGTAATCCTAGTTACTTGGGGGGCTGAGGCAGGAGAATCGCTGGAACCCAGGAGGCGGAGGTTGCAGTGAGCTGAGATCATGCCACTGCACTCTAGCCTGGGCAACAGAGCAAGACTCCATCTCAAAAAAAAAGAAAAGAAAAATAGAAAAAAGAAAAAGAACGGTGTTGAGAAGGAGGTTGGAGGCTCTTGACTAACCTGAAGCTCACTGAAAACAGATGTCTGCAGGAGAAAGGAAGAGCCACAAGCATATGCACAAGATTCTTGCTGAGGATCCACAGCTAGGGAGGCCCAGAAGGCAGGGAATTCCAGGACAGAAGGGGGCGGGAAGCCCTAACTGTCCAGTGTTCCTGTCACTCCCGGAGACTAGGTGACATGCCTCTCCTCATAGGTAGAAATACCTCCTGACTGGAGGCCAAGAAGGGACCAGATTCTGCTAATCCACAAAATACGATGGTCAAGAATTTCACTAGGCCGGGCGCGGTGGCTCAAGCCTGTAATCCCAGCACTTTGGGAGG
>NW_016811210.1:0-2166 GCF_001698545.2 Rhinopithecus bieti
CCCTGGTTAGTCTCCTTTCAGACTTTTTTTCTATTTTTTTCCTGAAAGTTTAGAATTGTTTTGTAAGTTCCAAAATTTCAATGAGATTTCTTAGAATTAAGTTTAAAATTTTTGAAGAGACTTCATGCATTTCATTAAGTGTATTCATTCATTAACATGTTGTAGTTCTCTGTTTATTCAAGTTTTAATCTTATGCCTTTCATTGCAGATATGTAGTTTTCTTTATTAGAGTTTGGCACATTTCTCGAAATTGTATTCTTAGATATTATATGTTGTGATACTTTTTTCTTTTTCTTTTTTTTTTTTTTGAGATGGAGCCTTGCTCTGTCACCCAGACTGGAGTGCAGTGGTGCGATCTCAGCTCACTGCAACCTGTCTCCTGGGTTCAAGCAATTCTCCTGCCTCAGCCACCCAAGTAGCTGGAATTACAGAGCTGTGCCACCACACCTGGATAATTTTGGTATTGTTTGGTAGAGATGGGGTTTCCTCATGTTGGCCAGGGTGGTCTTGAATTCCTGACCTTGAATGCCTGCCTCAGCCTCCCAAAGTGTTAGGATTATAGGCATGAGCCACCACGCCTGGCCAGTTGTGATACTGTTTTTGCCATTAAGACTGGAATTCTAAGTGCTCATGGTTTAGAAAGAAAGAAATTGACTATTAAATATTGTTTTGAAACTACCGTAGCAAACTTGGTTTGTCAATAGTTTTCCCATAGGTTTTCCCAGTAGACTACCCTATCATTTATGAACAGTAGATTTGCTGTTCCCTTTTCAGTAAAGTTCTTATTTCCATTTTCTAAATTTATTGTGCTGACTAAAACTTCCAGAAAAAAATAATTATAACGTACATTTCTTTTTTTCAGAAATTTTCCACTCTATAGAATTTAGCAGGAAGACTCTACCTTTTAACTGTGAGAGCCAGGCAATAACGAATGCAGAGTTGAGGACATTTGCTCATGGCATGGCTCCAAGTTGAGGAGTGAGAGAGATGCAGATACACTTTCTTCTGTATTTTCTTTGAGTTTCATCCTGAGTTTTGCAGCTCTAATAATTCCTCATAGATGCAGCCTAATAACCACAGTTCACTTCCAGTTGAAGTTTTTGCCACCAGAACAATTTAAATCTTGTTCTGAGAAGGGGGTGGGTTCTAATTCCTAAACTATGAATTTTAATTTATGGTAGGACTACATAATTATCACTACATAATTATCAGATCTCACATAATCCTATTTACAAAAAGTGCGTCTTTCCATTTCTTCAAAACTGTACATCTATTAGTTTGCTAGGTGTTTCCTCAAAACTCTACAAATTTATGTTTTATGTGCATAGAAAACATATAACAAAGTTAAAGTGTAAACTTTTTTCTTTTGATCATCTGTATCTTTTGTTCTTCCATAGTGAACATGCATCATTTTTGTCACAAGAAAATATTATTAAAATGAAAAAAGTTTTTCCTTTGTAAAATGAGGATCAGAATATCTTCACTTTCCTCCTGCAAGAGAAACAGGCTGGCTTGGCCATTTGTATCCCACCCCTGCCCGTTGCTTTATTTCACAAAGCAATTTGTTAGAACAGTTTAAGGCCTCTTTTGAAAGGCATTCAGTTTTATTTTGACTTCTTGAGAGGGAATTTAGAGGAGAAATGAACATTTTAATGGGTGAATAGCATATGGATCTAGCTATACTTTCTGGTGGGTGAAGCCTCAGGTGCTGTGTCCAGCCCAGGTCATCAGAATTTTCTGCATTGTGTGTAGTTCTAGACCACAGATTAGATTGCTTTCCGTTAATAGGTATTTACCTTTAAGAGTAGCAATTTGTCAAGGAATAGAGATCTTGCATTTCTAGGATCTCTAGCCTTAATACCATTTAAGAGTACACCATCCTGCCAGGTGCAGTGGCTCATGCCTATAATCCTAGCACTTTGGGAGGCGGAGGTGGGCGGATCACTTGAGGTCAGGAGTTCAAGACCAGCCTGGCCAACATGGTGAAACCCCATGTCTACTAAAAATACAAGAAATAGCTGGGGTGTGGTGGCACGTGCCTATAGTCCCAGCTACTCAGGAGGCTGAGGTGGGAGAATCTCTTGAACCCAGGAGGCAGAGGTTGCAATGAACCGAGACTGCGCCACTGTGCTGCAGCCTGGGCGACAGAGTGAGACTTTGTCTCAA
>NW_016811211.1:0-300 GCF_001698545.2 Rhinopithecus bieti
ATTATTTCTTTTGATTTTCTCCCCAGCTATTCCAGGAAAATGGGAAAGATAATCATGCAAATGAGCCTTGGCAACTTGCTAAAGGATCAAAATCACTGAGGGTTGTCCAAAAACCCATATTTTGTGTTAGATGCATCTCCTTAAAAAGTGGAAAATGGGCCGGGCGCGGTGGCTCAAGCCTGTAATCCCAGCACTTTGGGAGGCCGAGGCGGGTGGATCACGAGGTTAGGAGATCGAGACCCTCCTGGCTAACACGGTGAAACCCCGTCTCTACTAAAATACAAAAAACTAGCCGGGCGC
>NW_016811212.1:0-699 GCF_001698545.2 Rhinopithecus bieti
CTAGAAAGAAGGTTTCTGAGAAACTCCTTTGTGATATGTGAATTCATTTCACAGAGTTACACTGTTCTCTTCTTTTTTTTTCTTTTCTTTATTTCTTTATTTTTTAAATTTATACTTTAAGTTCTAGGGTACATGTGCACAACGTTCAGGTTTGTTACATAGATAATCATGTACCATGTTGGTTTGCTGCATCCATTAACTCATCATTTACATTAGGTGTTTCTCCTAATGATCCCTCCCCCTGCCCCGCACCCCCAGCAGATCCCAGGTGTAATGCTCCCAACCCTGTGTCCATGTGTTCTCATTGTTGAGTTCCCACCTATGAGTGAGAACACGTGGTGTTTGGTTTTCTGCCCTTGTGATAGTTTGCTCAGAAGGGTGATTTCCAGTTGCATCCATATCCCTGCAAAGGACATGAGCTCATCCTTTTTTTATGACTGCAGAAAATTCCATGGTGTATATGTGCCACATTTTCTTAATCCAGTCTATTCTTCATGGACATTTGTGTTGGTTCCAAGTCTTTGCTATTGTTAATAGTGCCACAATAAACAGAAGTGTGCATGTGTCTTTATAGTAGCATGATTTATAAACCTTTGGGTATATACTCAGTAACAGGATCCCTGGGTCAAATGGTACTTCTAGTTCTAGATCTTTGAGGAATTGCCACACTGTCTTCCACAATGATTGAACTAATTTACC
>NW_016811213.1:0-1633 GCF_001698545.2 Rhinopithecus bieti
GGAGGCCTGTGTCGAGAAAGGAAATGTCTTCCATCGAAAATTGGAGAGAAGCTTTCTGCGCATCTCTTTTGTGATGTTTGTATTCATCTCATAGAGTTAAACCATTATTTGGATAGAGCAGTTTGAAATCACTGTTTCTGTAGAATCTGAGAGACAACATTTGGAAATGTTCTTTAGAATAACCTGAAAAAGAAATAACTTCAGAGAGAAACCAGAAGGGAGATTTCTGTGAAACTGCTCTGTGTCTCGTGAATTCCACTCCCACAGTTAAGCTTCTCTTTTCATTGAGCAGTATCATAACACTGCTTTTGCTTAGTGTGTGAAGGGATATTCAGGAGCGTTTTGAGGCCTACGGTGAGAAAGGAAACGTCTTCAGATAGAAACTGGAGAGAAGCTTTCTGAGGATCTGCTCTGTGACATGTGCATTCCACTCACAGAAATATACCTTTCTTCCCATAGAGGATTCCGAAATCCCTTTTGGAGAAAAACCTACCAAGAGACATTCGGGAGTAAAGGGAGAGCTATGGAGAAAAAGGAAATATCGTGACACAAAAACTGGAAAGAAGATTTCTGTGAAGCTGCTCTGTGTTAGATATATTGATTCATCTCACGTAGTTAAAACTTTTCTTACATTACGCAGTTTGGAAACTCCATCATGCACGAATCTGTGAAGGGACATTCTGGAGCACATTCAGGCCTACGGAGAAAGGGGGGATATCTTCAAATAAAAACTGGATAGAAGCTCTCAGAGAAACTACTTTGTGATGTATGCATTCCACTCAGGGAGTTATACCTCCTTTCTCACAAGGCAGTGTGCGAACACTGTTCCTGTAAAACCGAAAAAGTGGTATTTCGGAGTGCTTTGAGGACTATGGCGAATTGTGAAATATACTGAAATAAAAGCAAGAAAGAAGTGTTCCAAGAATCGGCTTTCTGATATGTGCATTCACTTCACAGAGTTAATGCATACTCTCTGTTGCCCAGTTTTGAAACTCTGTCTTTGAAGAATCTGTGAAGGGATATTTAGTGATGCCCGGAGGCTTGTGGTGAGCAAGGAAACGTCCTCAGATGAAACCTGCAGAGAAACTTTCTGAGCAACTGCTTTGCAATGTGTGTATACGTCTCATAGAGTTAAACCATTCTTTGGAGTGAGCAGCGTGATAACACTGTTTTTGTGTCATCTGAGGAAGGACATTTGGGAACAATACTTAGATCGTGGAGATAGAAATATCCTCAGGTAAAATCCAGAAGGAAGCTTTCTGTGAAAACTGCTCTGTGTCATCTGAATTCCTCTGGCTCAGTTAAGCCTCTCTTTTCACAGAGAAGTTTTCTAATCCTGTGTATGAGGGGATATTCGGGAGCACTTTGAGGCTTACAGTGAAAAATGAAATATGTTCAGACCGAAACTGGAGAGAAGCTTTCTGAGGAACTGCTTTATGACGTGTGCATTCCACTCACAATGTTATACCTCTCTTCTCATACAGCGTCGGGGATACCCTTTTGAAGAAACAGCTACCAAGTGATATTAGGGAGTGTGTTGATGCCGATGGTGAAAAGGGAAATAGCCTCAGAGAAAAACTGGGAGAAGCTTTTTGGGAAACTACTCTGTGATATGTGTGATCATCTCACATAG
>NW_016811214.1:0-21827 GCF_001698545.2 Rhinopithecus bieti
ACAAAGCAAAAGCAAGGCAAGGCAAGGCGCAAGGCAAGGCAAGTCAAGGCAAGGCAGAAAGTGAGGCACAGCAAGGCAAGGCACAAGACAAGGCAGAAGGAAAGGCAAGGCACAAAGCAATGTAAGGCACAAGGCAAAGCAAGGCAGGAAGCAAGGCAAAGCACAAGAAAAGGCAAGGCACAAAGCAAGGCAGGAAGCAAGGCAAGGCATAAGGCAAGGCATAAGGCAAGGCAATGCAAGGTGCAAGGCAAGGCAAGGCAAAAGGCTAAGCAAAGCCAGGCAAGGCAAACCTAGGCAAAGGGAAAGGCAAGGAAGCCAAAAGACAAATGAAGGGAAGGCAAGGCACAAGGCAAGTTAAGGCACCAGGCAATGCAAGGCAAGACAAGGCACAAAGCAAGGCAAGTGAAGGCAAAAGGCAAGGCAAGGCGCAAGTCAAGGCAAAGCACAAGGGAATGGCAAGGCAAAGCAAAAAGCAAGTCAAGGCAAAACACAGAGCAAGGCAAGTCAAGGTAACGCAGAAAGTGAGGCACACCAAGGCAAGGCACAAGGAAAGGCAGAAGGCAAGGCAAGGCACAAAGCAAGGTAAGGCACAAGACAAAGCAAGGCAGGAAGCAAGGCAAGGCAAAAGGCAAGGCAAGGCAATGCAAAGTGCAAGGCAAAGCAAGGCAAGGCAAGGCAAGGTGCAAGGCAAGGCAAGGGAAGGCAGGACAAGGCATGGCAAGGCAAGACAAGGCAAGGCACGAGGCAAGGCAAGTTACAAGGCAAGGCAAGGCCAGGCACAAGGCAAGGAAAGGCAAGGCAGAATGCAGGCAAGGCAGAACGCAAAGCAAGGCAGAACACAAGGCAAGGCAGAACGCAAGGCAAGGCACAAAGCAAGGCAAGGCACAAAGCAAGGCAAGGGAAGGCATAAGAAAAGGTAAGGCAAGGAACAAGGCAATGCTAGGCAAAGCAAGGCAATGCAAAGCAAAAGGTAAGGCAACACAAAGCAAGACACAAGTCAAGTCAAGGCACAAGTCAAGTCAAGGCAAGGCAAGACAAGGCACAATGCAAGACAAGGCGCAAGGCAAGGGACAAACAAGGGAAGGCAAGATAAGGCATGGCAATGCAAGGCAAGGCAAGGCATGGCAATGCAAGGCAAGGCAAGGCATGGCAATGCAAGGCAAGGCAAATCACATGGCAAGGCAAATCATGGCACAAGGCAAGGCAAGGGAAAGCACAAGGCAAGAAATAAGGCAAGGCAATGAAAGGCAAAAGGCAAAGCAAAGCCAGGCAAGGCAAAACCAAGGCCAAGGCAAGGGAAGGCACAAGGCAAGGCAAGTGAAGGGAAGGCAAGGCACAAGGCAAGGCAAGGCACCAGCAAGGCAATCAAGGCACAAAGCAAGGCAAGGGAAGGCAAAAGGCAAGGCAAGGCAAGGTGCAAGGCAAGGCAAGTCAAAGCAAGGCAGAAAGCAAGGCACAACAAGGCAAGGCCCTAGTCAAGGCAAACCAAACAAGGCACAAGGCAAGGCAAGGTAAGACATGGAACAATGCAAGACACAAGGCAAGGCAAGGTAAGGCAAGGCGCAAGGCAAGGCGCAAGGCAAGGCAAGGCAAGGCACAAGGCAAGGAAAGACAAGGAATGGCAAGGTAAGGCACAAGACAAGGCAATTTACAAAGCAAGGCAAGGCACAAGGCAAGGCAAGGCACAAGGCAAGGCAAATCAAGGCACAAGTCAAGGCAAATCAAGACACAAGGCAACACAATGCAAGGCACCAGGCAAGGCAAATCAAGGCACAAGCCAAGGGAAGGCAAGTAACAAGGCAATGCAAATCAACACACAAGTCAAGGCAAGGCAAGGCACAAGGTAAGGCAAGGCAGGGCACAAAGCAATACAAGGCAGGGCACAAGGCAAGTCAAGGCAAGGCAATGCAAAGCACAAGGCAAGCCACAAGGCAAGGCACAAAGAAAGACTAGGAAAGGCAAGACAAGGCATGGCAAGGCAAAGCACAAGGCAAGGTGCAAGCCAAGGCAATGCAATGCACAAGGCACGGGAAAGCATAAGCAAAGGCACAAGGCAAGGCAAGGCCAGGCCAGGCACAAGGCAAGGCAAAGCCAGGAAAGACAAGGCCAAGGCAAGGCAAGGCACCAGGAAAGGCAAGGCCAAGTCAAGGCAAGGCCAAATCAAGGCAAGGCACAAGCAAGGAAAGGCAAGGCAAGGCACAAGGCAAGGCAAGACAAGACACAAGACAAGGCACAAGCAAAGCAAGGCAAGGCACAAGGCAAAACAAGGCCAGGAAAGGAAAGGAGAGATAAGACATAGCAAGGGAAGGCACAAGGGAAGGCACAAGGCAAGGCAAGTTACAACGCAAGGCACAAGCCAAGGTAAGGCACAAGCCAAGGCAAGGCACAAGCCAAGGCAAGGCAAGGCAAATCAAGGCACAAAACAAGGCAAGGCAAGGCAAAAGGCAAGGCAATGTAAGTCACAGGCAAGATACAAGGCAATGCACAAGGCAAGGAAAAGCCAGGAAAAACAAGGCCAAGGCAAGGCACAAGGCAAAGCAAACCAAGGCATATGGCAAGGCAAGGCACAAGGGAATGCAAGGCACAAGCCACGGGAAGGCAAGTAACAAGGTAATGAAAATCAAAGTGCAAGGCAAGGCAAGGCAAAGCAAAGCAAAGCAATGCAAGGCAAGGCAAGGCAGAAGGGAAGGCAAGGCACAGGCATGACAAAGCAAAGCAAGGCAAGACACAAGGCAAGGCAGAAGGCAAGCCAAAAGGCAAGCCAAGGCACAAAGCAAGGCAAAAGGCAAGGCAAAGCACAAAGCAAGGCAAGGCAGGCACAAAGCAACACAAGGCAAGGCACCAAGCAACACAAGGCAAGGCAAGGCATAAGGCAAGGCACAGGGCAAGGCAAGGCAAGGCACAGGGCAAGGCAAGGCAATGCAAAGCACAAGGCACAAGGAAAGCCACAGAGCAAAGCACAAGGCAAGACTAGAAAAGGCAAGACAAAGCATGGCAAGGCAAGGCACAAGCAAAGGTAACACAAGGCACAAAGCAAGACAAGGGAAGGCACAAGGCAAGGCACAGGGCAAGGCAAGGCAAGGCAAGGCAAGGCAAGGCAAGCCACAAGGCAAGGCAAAGCCAGGCAGTGCAAGGCCAAGGCAAGGCAAGGCACAAGGCAACACAAGCAAAAGGCAAGAGAAGGGAAGGCAAGGCACAAGACAAGTCAAGCCACCAGGCAAAGCAAGGCACAAAGCAAGGCAAGTGAAGGCAAAAGGCAAGGCAAGGGGCAAGAGACAAGGCAAGTCAGAGCAAGCCGCAAGGAAATGGCAAGGCAAAACAAAAATCAAGGCCCAAGGCAAGGCAACGCAAGGCACAAGGCAAGGCAAATCAAGGCAAGGCCAAGTCAAGGCAAGCCAAAGCAAGGCATGAGGCAAGGCACGAAACAAGGCAAGGTAAGGCACAGAACAAGGCAAGGCATGAGGTAAGGCAAGGCATAAGGTAAGGCAAATCAAGGCACAAGGCAAGGCAAATCAAGGCACAAAGCAACACAGTGCAAGACAAGGCATGGCAAGGCACGGCGCAAGGCAAGTTACAAGGCAAGGCAAGGGAAGGCACAAGGCAAGGCAATGAAAGGTATAAGGCAAGGCAAGACAGGGTAAGGCACAAGGTAAAGGACACCAAGGCACAAGCAAGGAACAAGGCAAGGCAAGACAAGTCACAAGCCAAGAGAAGGCAAGTAACAAGGCAAGGCAAATCAACGCACAAGTCAAGGCAAGGCAAGGCACAAGGCAAGGCAAGGCAAGGCACAAGGCAAGGCAAGGAAAAGCAAGGAAAGGCAGAAGGCAAGGCAAGGCGGAATGCAAGGCAAGGCACAAAGCAAGGCAAGGCAATGCACAAGGCAAGGCATAAGGCAAGGCAAGGCACAAGGCAAAGCAAGGCAATGTAAAGTGCAGGGTAAAGCAAGGCAAGCCAAGGCACGAGGCAAAGCAAGGCACAAGGCAAGTAAAGGCACCACGCAAGAAAAGGCACAAAGCAAGGCAAGTGAAGGCAAAAGGCAACACAAGGAGCAAGGGGCAAGGCAAGTCAGGGCAAGCCACAAGGAAAGGGCAAGACAAAGCAAAAATCAAGGCAAGGCAAGGCACAAGGCAGGGCAAGTCAAGGCAAGGCAGAAAGCAAGGTACGCAAGGCAAGGCCCAAGCCAAGGCAAGTCAAAGCAAGGCACGAGGCAAGGCAAAGTAAGCACAGAACAAAGCAAGGAACGAGGCAAAGCAAGGCACAAGGCAAGACAAAGCAGTGTAAGACAAGGCAAAAGGCAAAGCAAGACAAGGCATGGCAAGGCACAAGGCAAGGCAAATCAAGGTACAAGGCAAGGGAAGGCACAAGGCAAGGCAATGCAAGGTACAAGGCAAGGCAAGACAAGGTAAGGGACACCAAGGCACAAGCAAGGCACAAGGCAAGGCAAGACAAGGCACAAGCCAATGCAAGGCACAAGCTAAGGGAAGGCAAGTAACAAGGCAAGGCAAATCAATGACCAAGGCAAGGCAGGGCAAGGCAAAGCAATGCAAGGCAAGGCACAAGGCATGGCAAGGCAAAGCAAGGCAAGGCAAGACAAGGCAGAAGGGAAGGCAAGGCAAGGCACAAAGAAAGTCAAGGAAATGTACAAAGCAAGGCAAGGCACAAGGCAAAGCAAGGCAATGCAAAGTACAGGGCATACCAAGGCAAGGCAAGCCAAGGCACAAGGGAAGGCAAGCCAAGGCACAAGGGAAGGCAAGGGAAGGCAAGGCAAGGCACAAGGCAAGGCAAGGCAAGCAAAAGGCAAGCCAAGGGAATGCAAGACACAAGGCAAGTCAAGACACAAGGCAAGTTAAGGCACCAGGCAAGACAAGGCAATGCAAGGCACAAAGCAAGGCAAATGAAGGCAAAAGGCAAGGCACGGTGCAAGGGAATGGCAAGACAAAGCAAAGAGCAAGGCAAGGCAAGGCACAAGGCAAGGCAAGTCAAAACAAAGCAAAGAGAAAGACACTGAAAGGCATGGCCCAAGTCAAGGCAAGCCAAAGCGAGGGACGAGGCGAGGCAAGGCAAGGCACAAGCAAGACAAGGCAAAGCACAAAATAAGGCAAGGCACAAGGCAAGGAAATACAAGAAAAGACAAAGAATGGCAAGGCAAGGCAAGGCAAGGCAAGGCACAGGCCAAGGAAAGGCACAGGCCATGGCAAGGCACAGGCCAAGGCAAGGCAAGGCACAAGGTAAGGCAAACCAAGGCAAAGGAAGACAAGGCAAGGCACGAGGCAAGGTAAGCTACAAGGCGAGGCAAGGTAAGCTACAAGGCAAGGCAAGGCACAAGGCAAGGCAGTGTAAGGCGCAAGGCAAGGCAATGCAAGGCACAAGGCAAGGCAAGGCAAAGGCAAGGCAAAGCAAAGTCAGGCAAAGCAAGGCCAAATCAAGGCAAGGCACAAGGTAAGGCAAGGAACAAGGCAAGGCACAGGCAAGGCAAGGCACAAACAAGGCAAGGCAAGGCACAAGCCAAGGGAAGGCAAGAAACAAGGCAAGGCAAATCAACACACAGGCCAAGGCAAGGCAAGGCACAAGGCAAGGCAATGCAAGGCACAAGCCAAGGATAAACAATGCAAGGCAAGGCACAAGGTAAGGCAAGGCACAAAGCATGGCAAGGCAAAGCAAGGCACGGCACAAGGCAAAGCAAAGCAAAGCACAAGGCAAGGTGGAAGGCAAAGCAAGGCACAAGGCAAGGCAAGGCACAAAGCAAGGAGAGGCAAAGCACAAAGCAAGGCAAGACAAGGCAAGGGACAAGGCAAGGCACAAGGCAAGGCAATGCAAAGTGCAAGGCAAGGCAAGACAAAGCAAGGGACAAGGCAAGGCACAAGGCAAGGCAATGCAAAGTGCAAGGCAAGGCAATCCAAGCCAAGCCAAGGCACAAGGCAAAGCACAAAGCAAGGTAGAAGGCAAAGCAAAGCACAAAGCAAGGAGAGGCAAAGCACAAGGCAAGGCAAGGGACAAGGCAAGGTGCAAGGCAAGGCGCAAGGCAAGGCAAGGCACAAGGGAAGGCAAGACAAGGGAAGGCAAGACAAGGCACGGCCAGGCCAGGCCAGGCAAGGCAAGGCAAGGCAAGTCAAAAGACAAGGCAAGTTACAAGGCGAGGCAAAGCAAGGCAAGGCACAAGGGATGGCAAGGCAAGGCACAACACAAAGCAAATCAAGGCACAACGCAAGGCAAGGGAAAGCACAAGGCAAGGCAATGCAAGGCACAAGACAAGGCATGACAAGTCAAGGCACAAGTCAAGGCAAAGCCAGGCAAGGCAAGGCCAAAGCAAGGCAAGGCACAAGGCAAGGCAAAGCCAGGCAAGACAAGGCCAAGGCAAGGCATGGCAAGGCATGGCACAAGGCAAGGTAAAACACGAGGCAAGGTAACGCACAAGCAAGGCAAGACAAGGTGCAAGGCAAGGCAAGA
Organism: Rhinopithecus bieti; assembly: GCF_001698545.2. Lineage (NCBI taxonomy): Eukaryota > Metazoa > Chordata > Mammalia > Primates > Cercopithecidae > Rhinopithecus > Rhinopithecus bieti. The sequence goes on from NW_016811214.1 coordinate 6,448, forward strand.
CAAGGCAAGGCATAAGGCAAGGCACAAGACAAGGCACAAGGCAAGGCAAAGTCAAGCAAGGCAAGGCACAAGGCAAGCAAAGGGAAGGCAAGGCACGAGGCAAGTCATGGGACCAGGCAAAGCAAGGCAACGCAATGCACAAAGCAAAACAAGTGAAGGCAAAAGGCAAGGCAAAGCAATGTGCAAGGCAAGCCAAGGCAAAGCACAAGGGAATGGCGAGGCAAAGTAAAAAGCAAGGCAAGGCAAGGCTAGGCTAGGCTAGGCAGAAAGCAAGGCACAGCAAGGCAAGGTCCAAGTCAAGGCAAGCCAAAGCAAGGCACGAGGTGAGGCAAGGCAAGGTAAAGTATGGAACAAGGCAAGGAAAAACACAAGGTAAGGCAAGGCACAAAGCAAGACAAGGCAAGGCAAGGAAGACAAAGAATGGCAAGGCAAGGGACAAGGCAAGGCACAAGGCAAGGCAAGGTACAAGGCAAGGCAAGACACAAGGCAAATCAAGACACAAGGCAAGGGAAGGCACAAGGCAAGGTAAGGCAAGGCACAAGCCAAGGGAAGGCAAGTAACAAGGGAAGGCAAATCGACACACAAGTCAAGGCAAGGCAAGGCAAAAGGCAAGGCAAGGCACAAGCCAAGAGAAGGCAAGTAACAAGGCAAGACAAATCAACATAAGTCAAGGCAAGGGCAAGCACAAGCCAAAAGGAAAAGGCACGTAAGAAGGCAAGGCAAATCGACGCATAAGTCAAGGCAGGCACAGCCAAGAAAGCATGTAAGAAGCAAGGGCAAATCAACACACAAGTCAAGGCAAAGGGCAAGCTAGGCACAAGGCAAGGCAATGGAAGGCAAAAGTAAGGCCCAAAGTAAGACAAGCAAGGCACAAGGAATGGCAGGCAAAGCAAAAGGCAAGGCAAGCAAGGCAGGAAGCAAGCACAGCAAGGGCAAGGCCCTAGTCATGGCAACCAAAATAAGGAAGAAGGTAAGGCAAGCCACAGTAACACACAAGCCCAAAGCAAGAGAGAGCACAAGGGCATTAAGGCAAGGAATGTTGCAATGCAAGGCAAGGCCACAAGGTCAAGGCAAGGCACACAGGCAAGGCCCTAGTCCTGCAAGCTAAAGCAAGGCAGGAGCAAGGCAGGTAAGCACAGAACAACGCAAGCACAGGCAAGGGAGGGTGCAAGGCAGGCACTCAAGCTAAGGCACGGCATAAGCAAGGCAAGGCACAAGCAAGGAAAGTACCAAGGGCAAAGCAAAGCAAGCAAGGCACAAGCCAAGGCAAGGCAAATCAAGGCACAAGGCAAGAAAGGGACATGCGCAAGGCAAGCAAAAGACAAAGCAATGGGAAGCAAGGCACAAGGCAAGTCAAGGGCACCAGGCCAAGCCATAGGCAAGGCACAAAGGCTAGGCAAAGTTCAAGGCAAGGCACAAGGCAAGGCAAGCCTAGTCAAGGCAAGCAAAGCAAGGCCACGAGGCAAGGCAAGGTAAGGCACAGAACAACACAAGGCACAAGCAAGTCAAGGCACAAGCAAGGCAAGGCAGGCACAAGCAAGGCACAAGGCACAAGGCAAAAGGCAAAAGGCAAGGCATAAGGTACAAGGCAAGGCATAAGGCACAAGGACAAGCAAGGCAGAAAGCAAGGGCAAGGCAGAAAGCAAGCAAGGCAGAAAGCAAGGCAAGCAAGGTCCTAGTCAAGGGCAAGGCAAAGCAAGCACGAGAAGGAAGGCTAAGGTAAGGCACAGAACAACACAAGGCACGAGCAAGGCAAGTCAAGTGCACAGGAAGGCATAGCCAAGCGCATAAGGCAAGGGCAATGGAAATCAAGTCCAAGGCATGACATGGCATGGCAAGCAAGGCCAACGCAAGCATTTATAGGCAAGGCGAGCACAAGCCCAGGCACTGGTCAGGCACAAGCCAAGGCAAATCCAAGACACAGCCAAAGGCAAAATCAGCACAAGCAAGGCAAGGGAAGGCACAAAGGCAAAACAAAGCAAGGCAAACCAAGGCACAAGCAAGTTCACTGAGGGCAGGGCAAAGCAAGGCAAGGCACTAAGGCAACGGCAAGGCAAGCACAAGCCAAGGGAAGGCAAAGCAAATCAATGCACAAGTCAATGCAAGCAAGGAGCAAAGGCAATGCAAGGCACAACGGCAAGGCACAAGACGAGGGCAATGGCACAAGCAAAGGCAACACAAGCACAAGCAAGGCGAAGGCAAGGCAATGCAAATTTCAAGGCAAGGTAAGTCAAGCCAAGGCCAAGGCCAGGCAAGGCAGACAAGGCAAGTGCAAGGCAAGCAAATCAAGGCCAGGCAAGAGCCAAGGAAAGCAAGGCACAAGGCAAGGCGAGCAAAGCAAGCGAAGGAAGCAAGCACAAGCAAAGTCAAAGGCACCCGGCAATGCAAGGCCAGTGGCAAGAAACAAACAAGCAAGGAAGGAAAAGGCAAGGCAAGGACAAGGAATGGAAGGCAAAGTAAATGAAGGCAAGGCACAAAGGCAAGGCAAGTCAGAAAGCAAGCACAGCCAGGCAGTCCCAATCAGCAAGCCAAAGCAAGCACAAGTCAGGCAAGATAAGGCACAGAACAGGCAAAGGGACAAGTCAAGGCAAGGCAAGCACAAAGCATAGACAAGGCAAGACAATGCATGGCAAAGCACGGCACGAAGGCAAGGCAATTTACCAAGGCCAAGGTAAGGCAGGCAAAGCCAAACCAAGGCAAGGCAAGGCATAAGCAATGCAAGGGAAGGCATTAAGGCAAGGCATGCAAGGCACAAGACAAGGGAAAGGCAGGCAAGGCACAAGAAGGCAAACCAAGGACACAACAAGGCACAAAGCAAGGCATGGCACAAGACAAGACACAGCCAACAAGTAAGCAATAACGAGGCCAAGCAAATCAACTTACACAACGTCAAGCTAGGCAAGGCACAAGGCAAGGAAAGGCAATGCAAGGCACAAGGCAAGGCAAGCAAGGCACAATGCAAGGCAATGCAAGGCACAAAGCAAGCAAAGCAATACAAGGCAAAGCACAAGGCAAAGGCAAGGCAATGAAACACAACGGACAAGGCAAGGCAAGCCAAGGCACAATGGCAGGCAAGACACAAAGTCGAGGCAAGGCAAGGAACAAGCAAGGAAAATCAAGGCACAGGGCAAGGCAAGCAAGGCAAGGCAAAGTCAGGCAAGGCACAAGTCACGGCAAGGCAAAGCAAGACACAAGCAAGCAAAAGGCAAGCAAAAGGGAAATAAGGCACAAGCAGTCAAGTCACCAAGCAAAGCAAGGCAAGCACAAGCAGGCAAGTGAAGGCAAAAGGCAATGCAAGGCAAGCCAAGGCACCAGGCAAGTCAAGCCAAGGCACAAGGGAATGCAAGGCAAAGGCAAACAGTAAGGCAAGCAAGTCAAGGCAAGCAGAAAGCAAGGCACAGCAAGCAAGGGCCCTAGTCAGCAAGCCAAAGCAAGCATGAGGCAAGGCAAGGTAAGGCACCAGAACAATGCAAGCCAGGGCAAGGCAAGGCAAGGCACAAGGCAACACAATGCAAGGCACAAGGCAAGGCAAGGCAAGACAAGGCAAATCAAGACACAAGCCAAAGGAAGGCAATTAACAAGGCAAGGCAAATCAACGCACAAGTCAAGGCAAGGCACAAGGCAAGGTACAAGGCAAGCCAATGTAATGCAAGGCAAGGCACAAGACAAGGCAAGGCACAAGGCATGGCAAGGCAAAGAAATGCAAGGCACAAGGCAAGGCAAAGCACAGGTAAGGCAAAGCAATGTAAAATGCAAGGCAAGGAAAGCCAAGGCACAAGGCAAGGGAAGGCAAGACAAGGCATCGCAAGGCAAGGTATAAGGCAAGTTACAAGTGAAGGCAAGACAAGGCAAGTCACAAGTCAAGGCAAATCAAGGCACAAGGCAAGGGAAGGGAAGGCACAAGGCAAGGGAAGGGAAGGCAAGGCACAAGGCAAGGCAAAGCCAGGCAAAGCAAAGCCAAGGCAAGGCAAGCAAAAGGCAAGCAAAGGGAAGGCAAGGCACAAAGCATGGCAAGTGAAAGCAAAAGGCAAGGCAAGGCGCAAAGCAAGTCAAGGCAAGGCAAGGCACAAGGAAATGGCAAGGCAAGGCAGAAAGCAAGGCAAGGCAAGGCAGAAAGCGAGGTACAGCAAGGCAAGGCCCAAATCAAGGCAAGCCAAAGCAAGGCATGAGGCAAGGCAAGGTAAGGCACAGAACAAGTCAAGGCACAAGGCAAGTCAAGGCACAAGCAAGGCAAGGCAAGGCAATGTACAAGGCAAGGTAAGGAAAGACAAGAAAAGGCAAGACAAAGCATGGCAAGGCAAGGCAAGGCAAGTTGCAAGGCAAGGCAAGTCACAAGACAAGGCAAACCAAGGCACAAGGCAAGGCAAGGGAAGGCACAAGGCAAGGCAAACCAAGACACAAGCAAGGCACAAGGCAAGGCAAGAAAAGGAACAACACAAGGCACAACCCACGGGAAGTCAAGTAATCAGGCAAGGCAAATCAACACACAAGTCAAGGCAAGGGAAAGCACAAGGCAAGGCAACGCAAGTCACAAGGCAAAGCAAGGCACAAAGCATGGCAATGCAAAGCAAGGCAAGGCACAAGGCATGGCAAGGCAAGGCAAGACACAAGGCACAAAGCAAGGCAAGGCACAAGGCAAGATAATGTAAGGCACAAGTCAAGGCGAGGCACAGGCAAAGCACAAGGCAAGGCAAAGCAAAAGGCAAGGCAAGGCAAGGCACAAGGCACAAGGCAAGGCAGTACAAGAAAAGGCAAGGCAGCACAAGGCAAGGCAAGGCAAAAGGCAAGACAAGGCAAGGCACAATGCAAGGCATGGCAAGGCAAGGAAAGGCTAGTCAAGGCCAGGTGAGGCACAAGGCAAGGCCAGGTGAGGCACAAGGCGAGGCAAGGCCAGGCAAGGCATAACGCAAGGCAAGGCATGGTGTAGTAAAAATATGGTACTATAATTTCATGGGACCACCATTGTATATGCATTCCATCATGATCAAAATGTCATCATGTAACACATGAGTAATTAAAACAATGCCACAATTAAATACGCTGTGGTATCTTGAATTGGATCCTAGAACAGAAAAGAACTTTAGTGGAAAACTGTAATCCAAACAAAGTCTCTAATCTCATAAATATACCAATAGTCATGGCTTAGTTTTGAGAAATTATCATTGTATATATAAAGATATTACTATTAAGGGAAGTTGAGTGAAAGATATATGGGAACTCTCTGTAAACTTTTGTGTCAATCTAGAATTATTATAAAATAAAAAGTTACAAAAAACCAGTAAGCCCCACTAGCCTTTGCTAGAGAAATTCATTGATGTTTACCATTTACATGACTTTATTAGGCAGAATTGGACTCACTAACCAGTTTACATCTAAAAGCATTATTTCGTGACATTTATATTAATACATTTTGAATAATTGTGCTCACAGGAGTTAAGGAGAGGTGAGGGTGGGAGGAAAATTGGTATGGTTATAAAAGGGCAACATGCAGGATCCTTGAGGTGATGGAAATGTTCTAAACCTTGACTGTAGCAATATGATACAATTATCATATTGATATGGACAGGAGACAGGGAAACACTGGATAGAAGAGGGTGGTTCTCCAGCAAAGGCCCCACCCTCAAGCCTGGATATCCGAGGCCCTAAGCGAGAACAGGCATTCCTGTTTCTGTCCCAAAATGCTGCCTTTTTGCCTGCCATGCCTCCTATGCTGTACCCATATAAACCCTGAACCCCAGGCTCCAGAAGCAGACCAGGAGATGAGACAAGCAGATTAACGGTGGAATGACGTGGCAGAGAAAGAGGAAGACGAGGAACATTTGAACACTGAGAGGAGTTTGGCTGGGGGTGGTCAGAGAGGATTTCAGCCACTGGATGGGCCAACTGGAGGGGAAGATCATCTTCTCACTCCATCCCCCCCTCCCCGCCCCCATTTCAGCTCCCATCCATCCCACTGAGAGCCACCTCCACCACTCAATAAAACCTCACACTCATCCTTCAATACTGTGTGTGACCCAATTCTTCTGGGATGCTGGGCAAGAGCTCGGGGTACAGAAAGCTGTCACACTGGCCCTCTGCCCTTGCAAAAAGGCAGTCCATCGAGCTGGTTAACACTTAAAGCCGTCTGCAGATGGCAAGGCTAAGAGAGCATTGTAACACCGGGATTGCAGGCACCTACCCCTAGACACAACCATGGGGCCAGAGCCCAAAGCACTCACCTCATCCTCTGCACCTGCCTGTCTGCATGCTCCCCTCTCCTGCAAGGGGTTTGAGCAGCAGTGACAGCTACCAAACAGGCGAGCCACACCCCTGTTGCATGTCCTGCAAGGGGGATCAGGGAACTCTCCTGTGTCATCATCGTACTATAATTTTGCAAGATGGTTTCATTGGGAAGAAACAAGGTAAAGGCCACACAGGATCTATCATTCCTTGCAACTGCATGTGAACTATAATTGTCTCAAAATAAAAAATTTAGTTACAAAACATAAAATTTAAAAAACGGGAAAATAGTTGCTGGGTTCAAACGAGATATTGATAATGCAAGAGATATAAGATTTGATATCTCTGAATCATTAATATTGATTTTATTGGCCAAACTGAACTTGTGAAGAGAAGAAATTCTCAAGTACTTTTCAGAATAATCGGGAAGACTTTCAGTTTATAGTTCATACTAGGTCATGGAACCAAAAGATTCATCATCCAAATGCTACACAAAAACACAGAAGGTAAATTGTCCTACCTCCCCTGTTCCTCCTCTGTCTAGGTCTCCCCACTTACACTCTCATGGTCAGCTTTGGAAGCAACACTAGATTTCAAAGGCACTGAAATAAAGTAATGTGAATCATCCGTGAATCCGATCTACAGTCTTTGATGAATAGATTGATGCATGCCTGTTCTTGGGATTACTACTGTTTTATATAAGTGATTCACTCTTACAATGGCACCACTTCTTTCTCACTCCCAGGATCCCATGCTTTCCATTATCTTCTCTAACTCTGTTTCTCCACCGGCTCCTTTTTCCTCAAGTATGCTCAAAGCTTTCCTGTCCTTAAATCCATCGATCTCTTCACAAATAGCTTATTTTACCAAAGGAAAAAAAAAAACAACAACTGTAACTTCATATTGGAGAAACCCAGCAAACATCAACTTTAGCAAGTAATCAAAGGTAACATCACCAGTCATGTGACCAACTAACAGCCCCTGGTTCCCGATAGGATGCCCTGAGTCGGAAACATCACTTGCAATATTCTTATCAAAAATGCACAACTTAATTGAATAATATTAGAAAAACCCAAAATTAATGGACTTTCTATAAACAATGGTCAAAAATGTTAGTGTTATGAAAGACAAAGAAACACCAAACTCTTCTGTATTAGAGAGACATGACAACTAAAATGTAATGTGTGAAATTCTGAATTTGCTCCTACACCAGGAAGATTTCCTATAAAAACATTATGAAAATAAAATCTGAATATGGATGTACCACAAGTTAGATAATAGTATATCAAATAATTTTTGTGATCCTGAAAATTGTACTGTCTTGGCTGGGCATGGTGGCTCACACCTGTAGTCCCACACTTTGGGAGGCTGAGGTGGGCAGACCACTCGAGCCCAGGCAACACGGCGAAACTTCATCTCTACAAAAAAAGCAAAAAATGAGTCGGGCATGGTGGCATGCACCTATAGTCCCGGCTCCTCAGAAGGCTGACGCAGGAGAATCACTTGAGCCCAGGAGGTCAAGGCTGCAGTGAGCTGTGATCACACCACCTGTACTCTAGCCCCATGACAGAGGGAGACCCTGTCTCAAAAAAAGAAAAGAAAATTCTACTGTCTTATATAAGAGAATGTCTGATTCTTAGCAAATATATACTTTAAGCATTTAAGGGTAAAGGTATATGATGTCTTTAATGAACTTTCAAGTTTTTAGAAAAACATGTACACACACGTGTGTGTGTTTGTGTGTGTGCATGTGTGTATAAAACAAATGAAGCAAAAATGATCTTGGAAGTTTGAAATTGTATCTATACAAAAATTCTTCCCCAAAAAAGGCCTCCGGAATTTGTGTTCAAAGTTGTAGAATGAGCATACATATTTATCTTCTCCCCATCTAGATCTCATTAAAATAATAAAAAAAATTTAAAAGGTGCAAACCCACAACTTCGAATAGAACAGAATGGGGGCCAGTGAGGGACAAGAGATCATGTCAAATTAGGCAGCAAGAGTAGACTGATGAAAGCAGATAGGAGGACTCTGGAACCTAGAACATGCGTGAAAAGAACTTACAGCTGAAGAGGCAGCCAATGTTACTGCAAGGTCCTGAAGAGGTCTTAAGTTCAGAGTCTGTAGGTCCTGTGGAGAACGAGAGAGAGCAGTGAGATGGAAAACCATCAAATCTCTGCATTCTGTTTCAAACTCCAGCTCAAAAAACTGCTTGTGAAACCATGTGTTTAATCATTCAGCAAAACGAAAACAACAAATCAGGCTATTTCTCTAAAGAAATGGAACAAATTGAGAATATTAGCAGCTTTCTGCCAACTCACTCTGCCAGATGGTAAGCCCTGTGCCCCAGTCAGCCTTTTAAAATAACCAATAATCAAGATCACCAGACATTGAGTAAAGCCTGCAACTTAAAAGCAATTAAGAGAAACACTCGATTAACTCAAGAGAAAATAAAAATAACTCAGGGATCGGAGGTGAACTTAAGAAATCTAGGCCAGGTGTTGTGGCTCACACTTATAATCCCAGCATTTTGGGAAGCCGAAGAGGGAGGTTTGCTTGAGCCCAGGGGTTTGAAACCAGCCTGGGCAACATGGTGAGACCCCATCTCAAAAAAAAATTAAAAATTAGCTGGGAGGGGTAGAGTGCCTGTGGTTCCAGCTACTTGGGAGGCTGAAGTGGGAGGATCACTTGAGCCCAGGAGGTCAAGGCTGCAGTGAGTCATGATCACTCCATTGCACTCTAGCCTGGGCAATAGATTAAGATCTTCTCTCAAAAGAATAAAAAATGAAAAAAATCTATTTCTTTTAGAAATGAGGAGAAATTGCATTTAGTAAGCTAGAACATGATACCATAACAGAAATAATTGGATTAGAGAAAAAAGCTCTTAGAATTTAAAAATATAACTACTAAAACAGTAAACATCTATAGAAACTTGGAAGTTGAGGAAATCTCCCAAACGTATAGCAAAACACAAGGACACGAAAATAGGAGAAAATGAAGAGCTATAGAGGTTCAACCCAGGAAGTTAAATCTCCAAATACTGAATTCTGGAAAGAAAATAGAGAAAAACAGAAACTGATTAAAGAGGCGACATAAGAAAATTCCTAGAGATTAAGGAGCATACTAGGGTTTACTATGTGATATTAAAGATAAATAGCAAAGAATACACATCTCACAGTGAACTTAAGAAAGAAAGGATCCTAAAAGCTTCCAGTAAGAATAGACACATTATCTATAAAGGAATAGGCTAGGCGCAGTGGCTCACACTTGTAATCCCAGGACTCTGGGAGGCCGAGGAGGGCAGATCACCTGAGGTCAGGAGTTCCAGACCAGCCTGGCCAACGTGGTGAAACCCCATCTCTACTAAAAATACAAAATTAGCCAGGCATGGTGGTGCATGCCTGTAATCCCAGCTACTGGGGAGGCTGAGGCAGGAGAATCACTTGAACCTGGGAGGCGGAGGTTGCAGTGAGCTGGGATCGCACCACTGCACTCAGGCCTGGGTGACAAGAGTGAAACTCCATCTCAAGAAAATAAATAGGAATAATAACCCACCTGGTATTGGAATTCTCAACATTAATAGTGTATATTCATCCTATGTATTAAGTAAAAGTGATTTTTAAACTGAAATTGTAACCACCCAGTGTGTTCACCTTGCCCACTGCCTAGAGAGAGCCAATTTATTAAGACCAGGGAATTGCATTGGCAAAAGAGTTATTCACGCAGAGCCAGATGTGCAGGAGACGGGAGTTTTACTATTACTCAAATCAGTCTCCTGGAGCATTTGCAGATCAGAGTTTTTAACGATAATTTGGCGACTATGTGCTCAGGAAGTAGGGAGTGCTGATTGGTCGGGCTGGAGGTAAAATATAATAGGGGATTGAAGTGAGTTCTTCTTGCTGACATCTGTTCCTGGATGGGATTGCAGGACTGATTGAACCAGATTATCAGTCTAGGTGCTGCAACAGAATACAGGGTCTGCAAAATATCTCAAGCACTGATCTTAGATTTTGCAGCAGTAATGTTATTCCCACGAGCAATTTGGGGAGGGTCAGACTCTTTGCAGCCCAGGCAAGAAGGGTTCTTTTCAGGATAGGGCTATTATCAATTTGGTTTCAGAGTTTAAAGTATAAGGTAAATTTCTTCCCAGGTTAGAAACAAGATGGGGTCTGTTAGGTCTGATCTCTTTCACTGCCATAATTTCCTCACTTAAGATTTTTGCAAAGGCGGTTTCAAAATTATGTGGGACATTTAGGACATTTCAGTCAAGTATGAGGACAGAATAAAGAGTTTTTAGACAAAGCAAGTCCTCAGCAGTTTACCTTTTCTATATTCTTTTGGAGAAATTTCTGGAAGATAGGCTATGGCAAAATGTGGGGGTAACCAAGGGTAAGGAGGAGGAGGAAGAGGAGAAATGGTCACTTAGGAAATAGATGGTACATCTTAGGAGAGCAATGAAAAGCAGCCTCTAAATGACAGCTGTACAGAGGCAATCAGTTCAGATTGCAACAGGTGGGCAGAAAGCTCCAGAAGGGAAGTGTTCTATCTTCTTTGGTACTCCAGGAAATAACATATTAATACTCAATTTGGTACTTAGCCAAGTCACAGCAATAGGAATACTATTGACGTTTAGCTTTTAGAATCAACCTGGAGACAAAGCCAGAATGACTACATTGTGGTTAAAGGAGAGAGTATAAATGCTATTAATCTGGTCAATGTGAAAGTACACATGACAGAAGCAGGGAGTTGGGAATGGTGACCACAGAAATAGAGAATACTTGTGTTGATGTCCCAACCTCCTAACATGGAGACAAAGGACCTCAGCCATATTTGAGATAAGAAATAGAGCTTTAAGTACATTATTCAAAGTTTCAAAGGCAACCAAAAACAGAACAGGGTAATGATGATATTGGGAGGAAAAGAGGAGACAGGCGTAGATGTGAATGAGTCAAATCCTCTATGAAAGCAGAAAGCCAGTCATTGATGGACATCACTGATGGACATTTGGGTTGATTCATGGACACATGGTTGGAAACAACACACACTGGGGCCTGTAGCGGATGGGGAGTTGGGGAAGGAAGAGCATCAGGAAGAATAGCTAGTGGGTACCGGGCTTCATACCTAGGTGATGGGTTGATCTGTGCAGCAAACAACCATGGTACATGTTTACCTATGTAACAAATCTGTACATCATGCACATGTACCCCAGAACTTGATGGGGGGGAAAAAAGCAGAAAGCCACTAGGTATTGTAGGAAAACTTCCCCTTCGCCCTCTGAAAGATTGTTGAAAAATCAACTGACAAAAGGCAGACTAATAGGAGAAAAGGTATACAAAATTTTATTTTAATGTGTATATTATAGAAGAATTCCAGGAGAATAATTACCCAAAAACCTAATGAGGTCCAGAAGCTTATATATCCTTTCTCATGGGGGAGAGGAGTCATGGGGAATGCAGACAATTCTTCTGAGGGGCAGCAAATGATTGTACAGAGAATGAATGGACCTAGGAGACAGAAATTAACTTGTAAATGATTCTCTTTAGAGACCGAATGAGCCCAAGAGGCAGGCATTATCTTGTGAAAAAGTTCTACCAGGTGCAGTTGTCTTTTTTTCTGAGATAATGAGATGTCAGGGAGAGGATGGAAGGTAATTGTTTCTTTTGAGAATAAACTTTGTTGGTCATTTAAAATTCCAGATGGTGTACTCCTGCCCTTGAGGGGGAGGAGCAAGATTAGTGGTATCCTGATTCTGAGGCACTTTCTAAGGCCTCTGAACATGTCAAAGTGCCAGTCCTTGGGGCATCATTTTCTGAGCCCCAACTGTATTATCTAAAGTTGATAAAGCAAGAATTTGTATGAGCATATTTAGAGATACAACATTTGGCAGGGAAACAATGATCAACGTTGTTAAAGAAAAAAGTATTCATGACAATTGTTAAAGACAGTAAGGCAATCTTTATTCATGACGATAGTGATAGAGGAGAGAGATCTGGCTCAACTCCAAATACACGTAAGAATTGGAATTTATAGCCAAGGAGCAGGGTGGGGTGAGTTGATGGAAATTTACTAAGAGAAAACATCAAGGATAAGAAACAGTCTGGCTAAACCTACTTGACAGGATTATTGCTGAAGCCAGGCCAAGGTAAGGTATCCAGGGTGGGGAATGAGAAATTTGATCAGATACCAATGGTGGGGGATTTTCACTAAACTGACCCAATAAGATTCTTGATAAAACTGGAGTAAGCAGAAATGAATATAGAAGCCCAAAAATTGGGCCTGGTTGAGAAGAGTTTAGAGGAACCTGACTACAGTTAGGTTAAGGGAGAGAGTCTTCATCAGTATTTACCTCTGTGTAGAAGATGGTTACTTTTTAATAGCAGTTCTTCTGTGTCATCTAAACCATGCGCACAAATGAGTTTCTTAAAAATGTACTTTGAAAGTCCCCAAACACTAATTCTACTTTGTTATCTCCCAAATCTGTTTCACAGACACATTTATTATTTTATCCTAGCTTTATACTCTACTGCTGCTGATTCCTCTGCTATAGATTGGACTCTGCCAAATTGCCTGCTAAAAGTGGTTTTTAACTTGAGAATGTCATGGTTTCAGGCTTTATCTCACTTGACTTTGTGATATTAACTGCTTCTTGTTGTTCTCTCTCACCTTGGGCTCTAAGATCTCAGGACCTTTTAGGTTTCCTCTACCCTTGATGACTTTCCAGCCTCCTCCTTGGATACCTCCTCTCCTGCTCACCATATTCATGTTGTTGACATGGCATTTCATTCTTGAAACTTTTTTTTTTCACCTCGTGTCCTTTCCTTAGTCACCCATCCACTGCCCTCAGATATTGATGCAGGATTTTTCTCGGCACTTTCCCCGGACTCAGGGGCGCCCCCTCTACTTGGCCCACTGCGCTCAACCGCTTGTGGGAGGGAGCATGTGAGCAAGCGAGTGTGGGATCCGGCAAGCTGCTCTGGGTGCCAATACAGGAACAAATTCCGTGTGGGGCCTGTGGCCAGACCAGGCACAAGCGAGCCAGTGTGGGATGCAGCCAGCTACTCTGGGCGCCAACACAGAGGCAAGCTCAATGCGGGGTCCTCAGCTACATAAGGTGTGCCACCTCGAGGGGAACGTGGTGGTGCCCAGTTGAGGGTTCCCGTGACCCTGAGGCCCCAGAGGGGGTGTTACAGTGCTCCTGTAATTCTGCCATCCACTGATGGCAGCTCAACTGGCCCCTTGCCTCATCACATGGGGCGACTTCCCTCTGCCAGTGAGAGCAAAGGGCCAGTGTGACAGCTTTTCTGGGTACCCACACTTGGTGGGTCTCAAGCTCTTGTCCAGTGTCCAAGTAGAATGAGGTCACACGGACAGTTGAAGGATGCTGAAGGTGGAGAATTTTATTGAGTGATGAAAACGACTCTCAGCAAAGAGGGGAGCTGGAGAGGGACTGGGAAGAACAGGTCATCTTCCCCAAAGTCCCCAGGCCACCTCCTCTACCAACTGAGTCTGGGGTCTTTATAGGTACAGGATGGGGAAGTGCATGCTGATTGGCTTGTGACTATGCAAAAAAGGCTAAAGCAAAGACACCACTCAAACATGGACACAACAGTGTAGAAAACCAATTAGGAAAGGGTAGTTAAATATAAAATAGGTGAAGGGTGGGGATCAATCAGAAGAAAGCATGACAAACAGGAAGACAAGTTTGCAACCCAGTCTGAGGATTTAACTTGGCTTTCAGGCTTTAAACTATCTTCGGCTTGGAGGTGGGGTTTCACGAGGTACCCACCCCTATCTGCTTAGGCATCTGGCTGCCTCCTGTTGCTATCAATATCACTAGAATGATAATGACTCCTATCTTCATTTATTTCTATTTTTGAACTTCAAAATTTTAGGTCCATTTTGAACTTCCTACTTAGACTGCTCCACCTAAAAATTCGACAGATAACTCAAACACAACACATTAAAAGACAAAAGACACCAGAACTTATGGGATATAGCTAAAGCATGGCTTAGAGGGAAATTTATAGCTATAAATGCCTATAACATAAAAATATCTCAAATCAACCTAATCTTCCATCTTAAGACACTACAAAACTAGTGAACTAAATGCAAAGCAAACAGAAGAAATAAGACTAGAGCACAATTAAAATAGAGAACAGAAAAATATAAAAAAATCAGTGAAAGATTGGTTGAGAAGATCAGCAAAATTGAAAACCTTTAGCTGGACTGAACAGAAAATAAAAGAACAAATTGCTCAACTCAGGAATGAAAGAGAGGACATCACTACTGATATTATAGAAATAATAGTGACTTTAAGAAAATACTAGGAACAACTACATGCCAACACATTAGATAACTTAGATAAAATGGAAAATTTCTAGAAAACACAAACTCCTGAAACTGACTCAAAGAAATACAAAGTCTTAATAAACCTGAGACAAGTGATTAAATTAATAATTTAGAAACTTCCTACAAAGAGTGAATTCTCCCTTCCTCCACTTTTTTGTTCTATTCAGGCCCTTGATGGGCTGGATGATGCCCACCCACATGGGTGAGGGTGGATCTTCTTTATCCAATCTACCAATTCAAATGCTTATCTCTTCCAGAAACACCCTCACAGACACATCAAAAAATAATGTTTTACTAGCTATCCAGGCATCCCTTACCCAATCAAACTGACACATAAAATTAACCATCACGGCCGGGAGCGGTGGCTCATGCCTGTAATCCCAGTACTTTGGGAGGCCGAGGTGGGCGGATCACACGAGGTCAGGAGATTGAGACCATCCTGGTTAACATGGTGAAACCCCGTCTCTACCAAAAATACAAAAAATTAGCCGGGCATGGTGGTGGGCGCCTGTAGTCCCAGCTACTCGGGAGGCTGAGGCAGGAGAATGGCATGAACCCAGGAGACGGAGCTTGCAGTGAGTCGAGATCACACCACTGCACTCCAGCCTGTGTGACAGATCAAGACTCTGTCTCAAAAAAAATAAATAAATAAATTAACCATCACAATATCCTTTATGGATATTTATGCAAAAGCCATCAACAAAATACTAGCAAATTGAATCCAGATACATATAAGAGTGATTATACCATGACCAAGTGGGTTTTGTTCTAAGAATACAAGACTGATTTAATATCTGGGGGGGGGGGGGGGG
>NW_016811214.1:22975-44385 GCF_001698545.2 Rhinopithecus bieti
CAAAAATAGAACAAATTTTAAGAGCTCGAACTATAAAATTCTTAGAAGAAAACACGTATGTCTTCATGACTTTATATTAGACCACAGTTTCTAGACATGGCATTAAAAACATAAGTAATAAAATATAGGTAAATTGGATTACATAAAAATTTAAAACTTTTTTTTCAAATGATACCATTAAGAAAGTGAAGGCCGGGCGCGGTGGCTCACGCCTGTATTCCCAGCACTCTAGGAGGCCGAGGCGGGCTAATCATCTGAGGTCAGGAGTTCGAGACAAGCCTGGCCAACATGGTGAAACGCCATCTCTACTAAAAATACAAAAATTAGCCGGGCTTGGTGGCACAATCCCAGCTACTCAGGAGGCTGAGGTGGGAGAATCGCTTGAACCTGAGAGGCAGAAGCAGCAGTGAGCCGCTGCACTCCGGCCTGGGCAACAAGAGTGAAACTCCATCTCAAAAAAAAAAAAAAGAAAGTGAAAAGACAGCCCACAGAACGGGAGAAAATATTTATAAGGCATGTATCAGATATCAGATAAGCTACTGGTATCCAAAATATGAAAAATACCTTTACAACTCAATAAAAGGCAAATAATCCAATTTAAAATAGGGAAAGGAGATGAATAGACATTTCTATAAAGAAGATATACACATGGCTAACAAACACATTAAAAGAGGCTCAACATTATTACACATTAGGGAAATCCAAATCAAAACCACAATGAAATACCATTTCACACCCACCAGAATGGCTAAATCGGAAAGATAGTAAGTGTTGGTGAGAATGTGAAAAAATTAGAAATCTCATTTTTTTTTTTTTGGAGGGGGGGAACAGGGTCTCATTCTGTTGCCCACGTTGGAGTGCAGTGGCTCTATTTCAGCTCACTGCAACCTCCACCTCCTGGGCTCAAGCAATCCTCCCACCTCAGCCTCCCGAGTAGCTGGGGCCACAGGTGCACACCACCATGCTCAGCTAATTTTTGTATTTTCTGTAGACACGGGGTTTCTACAAAATTCACCATGTTGCCCAGGCTCATCTTGAACTCCTGGGCTCAAGAGATCCACCTGCTTCAGTCTCCCAAAGTGGTGGGATTACAGGTGTGATCCACTGTGCCCAGTATTATTCATAATATCCAAAAAGTAGAAGCCACCCAAATGTCAACTGATTAATGCCTAACCAAATGTGACATATCTCTACAATGGAATATTATTCAGTCATAAAAAAGAATAAAGTTGTAGCTGGGCACGATGGCTCACGCCTGTAATCCCAGCACTTTGGAAGGCTAAAGCGGGCAGATCAGCTGAGGTTGGGAGTTCGAGACCAGCCTGACCAACATGGAGAAACACCGCCTCTACTAAAAATACAAAATTAGCCAGGTTTGGTGGCGCACGTCCATAATCCCAGCTACTCGGGAGGCTGAGGCAGGAGAATTTGCTTGAACCCAGGAGGCGGAGGTTGTGGTGAGCCGAGATCGCGTCATTGCACTCCAGCTTGGGCAACAAGAACAAAACTCAGTCTCAAAAAAAAAAAAGAAAAAAAAGGAATAAGGTTCTGATATGTACCATAACACAGATGAACCTTTAAAACACTATGCTAACTGAAAGAGACCAGACACAAAGGCCACATATTGCATGATTCCACTTACATGAAAATTTTATAATAGGTAAATCTATAGAAACAGAAAGAAGATTAGTGGTTGTCTACAGTTGGAGCGGGCATGGAAAGTGACTACCGATGAGTAAGGGGTTTCTTTTTGGGGTGAAGAAAATGTTCTAAACTTAGATGGTGGAGGCAATTGTACAACTGTGAATATGCTAAAACCATTGAAATGTATACTTTACGTAAATTTATGGTATGTGAATTCTACCTCAAGAAACAAATTCAAGAAAAATGTATGCCTTCCCCACCCTCCTGAATCTTGACTTTTTCTGCAAACACTATGGTGACTTATCCTCCTGAATCCCGCGGCTTCATTTAATGGGTCTACCATGTACCCACTCTCCCTTACTAAAAGTCAGTGCCATATGGAGTAAAAGAATCAGCCAGTCAGAACTCGTCCAAATTCATGAGCCACAAAACCATTAAATATAATGAATGGCTTTAGTTTTAAGGTATTAAGTACAGGATAACTTGCTATGAAGCAACAGATAACTACAACAGTAGACTCATAGTATCTGTGAATCACCAGCAAAGCTTATGGTAGGTCAGTGTTTGTGCAATAAGACTAAATAAATGGGCCAGGCATGGTGGCTTATGCCCGTAATCCCAGTACTTTGGGAGGCCGAGGTGGGCGGATCACCTGAGGTCAGGAGTTCGAGACCAGCCTGGCCAGCATGGTGAAACCCCCGTCTCTACAAAAAATAGAAAAATTAGCTGGGCATGATGGTGCATATCTATAATCCCAGCTACTCAGGGGGCTGAGACATGAGAATCACTTGAACCTGGGAGGCAGAGGTTGCAGTGAGCCAAGATTGCGCCACTGCACTCTAGTCTGGGCAACAGAGTAAGACTCCATATCAAAAAGAGAGAAGAAAAAAACAAAAACAAATAAATGACCACAGAATGTAGGAAGAGATTTCAAATTGCATCCTAGGATAAGTCTGCTTCTGACAAATTTTTCAAACTGTAATGGTAGCCTCAAACTTTTCAAGCTTTTGTTCTGATTATCTATCTACAATGGGGTAAAGAGGAGGGGGCTATAGGTAAAACGGTGTAATTGATTGGATAAGCCATAGTGACGGTTAAATATAAAGCTTTTGTTTAAAAACTGTACCTCAATAAAATCAAACAGGGCATTGGATTGAATGTCTTAGATGGAAGAAAAGAACTAATCATTGAATTAAAACAAACAAAGCTTATGGTAGTTCAGTGTTTGTACAATAAGAATAAATAAATGATCACAGAATGAAGAGGTTTCAAATTGCATCCTAGGGTAAGTCTATGAACTACACAAATCCATCCATGTGAACTACATAAATTTCTCAAAATATACTTCTTACTCTTGGATGGAAACAAGCCAGAAAAGATACAAATTTCATCCCATCTTATGTATCACAGGGCAAGTTCCTTAGGATGTCTGTGTACTATTATCCCCACCTGTTAAAAGGAGACAATAAATATACCTATATCATAGGGTTACATGAGGGTTAAACAAAATACTTTCACTAAAACACAGCCTGGCATGTAATAAACACTCAAAAGCCAATAGCTATTACTGCCATTATTACTGGTGCAAAAGTTGTTTTGTTTTCTTGTTTTCGCTTTTTTCAAGATGGCCTATTTCTCATTTTAAATCGGCTAACTTTTGGCTGATGGTCAGGTTACCCTCAGCATTTTCAGTTCATAACACTGTCAAGTAAGAATACTTATTTATTGCTCCTAATGTGGCTTGACATTTGGGGAGACAGTCCATTAAAGCAGTATTCCTAGCCTTTCTCTGCTCTTCTACGGAGGGTGGTGACTGAACTATTGGTGAATCTAAGAGAAGATACTTGTTTGTTTTGACACAATTTATCTTCCCTGTCGTCCTTTCTGCCTATAGAGGGCATTTACTCTGCTCTTCCCCTCCATGCTCAAAGTTTCACAGGGGCTGGTCCCCTAAGAGAGTTGCCTAAATTCATTCAATGCAGCTGGTGGCTGTATAATTCTCAATCTGCCACTCAGTAGCGTCAGGATCAGAATCTAGACCATTTATAGATTCCTGAGATTCAGCCCAGTACTAGAGAGTAATAGCAATGATTGTTTACTATCTTCATGCCTTACTCCTGAGCCTGTCACTGAACTGTTCTAAACCTCAGTGGGAAACTAAGGGGAAAGAGTATTGTATATTTTGAAAGCGCTAAAAGAGAAGATCTTAAATGTTCTCACCAATAAAAGAAAAGTAGGTGAGGTGAAGGAGATGCTAATTCACTTGATTTCATCATTCTACATTGTATGCATGTATCAAAATATGTTGTACCCTATAAATGTCTAATTCGTATTTAATTCAAAATAAATAATCGCGGAAATTAATATTAATTTTTAAAAGTATGTTATCCTTGCCTTTCAAACTCCAACACAGCATCTACTTTGTCAGGGTCAAGACTATAAGGTGTTCTTTTTCAGAATCATTTTTGAGTCTGTTATAAGGACAAATTACAAAAGGAGTAAACACATAGTAAATGGAATATAAAAGTAGGAAAAAAGCACTAATGATTTTTACGTTATCATTACAGTCTTTAGAGATGGAGTATATTGGTTTCTG
Source organism: Rhinopithecus bieti (assembly GCF_001698545.2). Taxonomy (NCBI): domain Eukaryota; kingdom Metazoa; phylum Chordata; class Mammalia; order Primates; family Cercopithecidae; genus Rhinopithecus; species Rhinopithecus bieti. Next base: position 27,216 of record NW_016811214.1, read on the forward strand.
TTGCATGTAACCAAACGACTCCACAGCTTCTTAGCTTTAAAGACAAACGGTCACTTATCTCAGATTCGTGGGCAACAATGTGGGCTGGGCTCAGCAGGGATGTTCTCCCCTGTCTTTGCTGGTCACTCAAGTTTCTATGGTTAGCTGCCAGGGTGGTGGGAACCGGTTGGTTTTGGTGCCGGGGCTCAGCTAAGCGATTTATCTCGTGCTCATTGGTCTCACCCTCCAGCAGCTAGCCACCTTTATTACCCATGGTAAAATGGTTCCAAAGAGCCACAAGAAAGCAAAACTGCAAGGCTTTATTAGGCTGAAGTCAAAATTTTGCACATGTTCTTACATTTGTTCATCAAAGCAGGCCACATTGCCAGCCCAGATCAAGGGTTCAGGAATAGATTCACGCTGTGTGGAAGAGCTGCAAAATATATGGTCATTTTTCAATCCACCCATAGCACCATAGTATATAAAAACAGTTGCAGAACTATGGCAACCTACTTGTGATACATAAACTTATCTAGACTAAAATTTAGCTATGCTTAACGTATTCATTTAGCATAGGTTAAAGAATAATAAGGCAATAATAAAGTTACCACCATGTGGTAACCTATGTAGAGAGACAATAAATTTTAAAGAAAGTCAGTATTGGCCGGCGCGGTGGCTCAAGCCTGTAATCCAGCACTTTGGGGAGCGGACGAGGACGGGCGCGGACTCACGAGGTCAGGATGATCGAGGCATCCTGGCTAACACGGTGAAACCCTCTCTACTAAAAAAAAAGAAATACAAAACATAGACCGGGTGAGGTGGCGGGCGCGTGTAGGTTCCCCAGGCTCCTCGGGAGGCTGAGCAGAGAAGTGGTCGTAAACCCGGAGAGCGGAGCTTGCAGTGAGCTTAGTCCGGCCACTGCCTTCCAGTCCGGGCGACAGAGAGACTCTGCTCTCAAAAAAAAAAAAAAAAAAAAAAAAAAAAAAAAAAAGAAATCATATGTGAATTTCGAAATAGAGACCTATGTAATCTAGAGGACTAACAGAGTGTAAGCTAAATATCGAGTCAGATAAAAATATTATCTGTAATATAAACTTTTGGTTACACAATTTAAAAGCATGACATTCTAGAACATACAATGCCAGATGGGATGAATGTCAAAATGCATTTTGGAATATAGTAATATTAAAAACAAAATAAATTATTTAAGAACTTGTAACAATTTTTTTATAATCACTAAAATCGAGTTATTATTGAAAAGATGGAATGGCTTGGATTTTTTCCCTTCATCAAAAATCTTTCTCTGCTAAAGTTTTTCTGATTTTTTTTTAAACAGGTATCATTTAACTCGTCACGTTCCTCTCTGATATGTGACATCATCAACTGTCTTTTTCTCAGCTAATTTTTTTCATAACTTTTTTTTTTGTTTTTTTTTATTGACGACACAGTCTTACTCTGTTGCCCAGGCTGGAGTGCTCAGTGGGCATGATCTAGCTCATGGCAACCTCTGTCTCTGGGTTCAAGCGATTTTGTGCTCAGTCCTGATAGCTGGGCATTCTACAGGTAGATGTGCACCACACCTGTTAATTTTTGTCTTTTAGTAGAGAAGATTTACCATGTGACCAGGCTGGTCTCGAACTGCCTTGACATAACTGATCCACCCGCCTTGCCATGCCAAAGTGCTGGCAGGTGAGGCTAACGCCTGACCCATAACTTCTCATAATTTACAAATTGCAAATTTATTCCAAGCTTCGCCCACATGCATTACTCATTAGTAAGCCAGCTTAATTTCTTAATATTACTTTTAAATTCTGATTTCCTGGATCAGTGCCTCTGTCTGGTTAATGACGGCCAGATTATCAGATTTGTGATGTATATTTCCCTCCATCTTCACGATTTATCCCTAGTTTCTAAAATCCTTTCAGGTCCATGACTGCGTTAAAATGAATCTTCTTAAATATTTTGTCAAATGTATTGATTGTACTATACAAGGTAGTTTTTACTTCATAGCAAAAGAATATAAGAAATAAAACACCTATAAAAGTGATTGAACTGAAGGGGCATATTGAGTAAACCGATTAGGGACATAGTTCTAAATGTTCTGGTGTGTCTGACGAGATATTTGTTTTTGAGGTTGCACAGCACTTTTTTTTCAGCTGATCTAGAAGTGTTGCCATTTGCGCCTCCATTCAGAGACTAAACAGTTTGGTTTTCATCAAATATCAAATAAATAATCTCTGCGTGTTTGCCAACTTTCAGTTTTAACAATCATTTATGATGTTTTGATTGGCACACATATCTGAGAAAGAAAAGCAAACGAACTCTCAGCTTTTATTGAGCCATCTCTCAGTTGATTATGGATCCTTTCGGAGGACATTCATGCAAAATGCTATCTATGGAGTATGGGTATCAATGCCTGCTTAAGAGAATGACTGCATTCTCTTAAGTCCCATATATTTTAGTTAAATTAATGACTGGGTGAGTCAAATATAAAATGGGACATTAAATAAAGCAGATTCATATACTAGTAAAAGCACATGTGAGCTGGGCGTGGTGGCTCACAACTGTAATCCCAACACTTTGGGAGGCCAAAGTGGGTGGATCACAAGGTCAGGAGTTCAAGACCAGCCTGGCCAACATGGTGAAACTTGGCCTCTACTAAAAATACAAAAATTAGCCAGGCATGGTGGCGGGTGCCTGTAACCCCAGCTACCCGGGAGGCTGAGGCAGGAGAATCACTTGAAACCAGAAGGTGGAGGTTGTAGTGAGCCGAGATTACACCACTGCACTCCAGCCTGGGCAAAAAAGCGAAACTCAGTTCAAGGCTCAGTTCTTTGATTAACTGCATCTATGTCTTTACTCAGAGATCTAAATGGTACCCTAAGGATCACCGCATTGGTTAAAATGAGTTTGGCAGCAAAATAACAGCAACAAACTAGAGGTGTCTATGGCTTCCCTAAAGGCTTATAGCCTTACGGCTGCAATATGGCTGTCACATGTGCAGGCATGATGTCCACAAATGACAGGGTGTCCAAAGTGAAAAAGGAAAGGCGCTTTTCCTGCAGGCCTTGCTCCTTTCATAGACAGAGGGGGATCCTTCCTCAGAAGCCTCCTATATTTCTTCTATCTCACTGACCAAAACTGGGTCCTATGGTCAATTCTGACTGCAAATGAGGGTGGAAAGTGTATATTTGGCATTTACAGCCTCTGTAGGGAGATAGGCAGGAAGAAGTTGGTTAGAAATAGCAGTCAAAAAATATATAGAGCAGTCAGCTAGGGAACCAACAGTCTGCCACAATTCCAGTCCTTGGTTTAACACATGAAAATCTGTCCAGAGAAAGGAACTGACTAGTAGCAACTTAGCATCACCGCCAGATTTAGAATTAGAATCTATATCTAGTAAGCATCCCCCACTGGCTGCAGTGCTTCTTCAATGATACCATATCCTCACCTCCGAGATGAGAGTGTTGGCTAGCTAGATGCAATTAACCCTTCAATTTATAAAGGAGCATTAACCAAGCATTTGATGTATGCCATGCACTGAGCAAGGAGCAGGAGATGCAAGATGAAGAAGAAATGGTTTCTTTCCTCAAAATCTGAATGATCTCTAATGTGCCAGATTCAAAGATAATATAATTGTAATTTTTAAAACAATAAAATGAATATAGTACCCATTCTAAGGTGCAGAATGTACATCAGAAAATATTACTCATAGCTTACATAATTATCTAAGGCAGAGGTTAGTAAACTATAACCTGTGGGACAAATCCAGCCCATGGCCTGTTCTTGTAAATAAAGTTTTATCAGAACACAGCCATGCCCATTTGTTTACATATTGTCTATGGCTTCTTTCTTGCTACAATGGTAGAGCTGAATAGTTGCAACACAGCTGAGTAGTTGTGATAGAAGCCATATAGCCTGCAAAGTCTAAAATACATACTCTCTGGCCTTTTACAAAAACAGTTTGTCAGCCCCTTAACTAAGGGGGTGGGGAAGAAGAAAGCTTATAGAATGTAAAGATGAGTTACTAAATTTGACTCACTGGTTTTTTGCTTCCTGCAAGTTCAGCAGACAGTAAGTTGACATCAGTAATATAAGACCTTGATTACTTGTGCCACTGTTGCCTTGAAAACATTAAAAGAATGTTTTCACTGGCCGGGTGCGGTGGCTTATGCCTGTAATCCCAGCACTCTGGGAGGCCAAGGCAGGTGGATCACTTGAGCTCAGGAGTTTGAGACCAGCCTGGTCAACATGGTGAAACTTGGTCTCTACTAAAAATACAAAAATTAGCCGGGTGTGGGCACGACTGTAACCCCAGCTACTCGGTGGCTGAGGCAGGAGAATCACTTGAACCCAGGGGATAGAGGCTGCATTGAGCCAAGATGGTACCACTGCTCTCTAGCTGGGCAAGAGAGAGAGATCCTGTCTCAAAATGTTTTAACTAACAGTGAGGTACTTTGAGGTTCAGAGACAGAATTAACTCACCCTGTTCAAGAAGATAAAATTCGGCCTGGTTGGCTTAGATGAAATTTTGGATAACTTCTCTAGAATACAAACTGATATGCACAGTTTAACTGAAAAAAAAAATATTAATTTGTTTCATAAGAATATATCAGTGTATATATGAGGCAAGGCAAATGCAGCTGACCCAAATCTGCTTCCTTGCCTCTCCTGAGATCCCTGGTTAGTTCCTGTTCCCCCGGTGGCCGAACATCCATACCTGAATGCTTTCCAGTGCCTCACATGCAGCAGGCTTCAAGCTCAACTTAACTCTTCCTCCAGACTTGTCCCAGGTTTGTTCTCTCTTTGTGATGCCACTAGCCACCTTCCCCACCCAACTAGAGGTCATACACACTTGGGTTCAAGTTGTGACTTTGCCACCCCTTTAAGTTTGGCGTATTTTTCAAACTGTCTCAAGCTTCAGTTTTCTCTTTTGTGCAACGTGGAGAACAATTATCTCATTGAGGATTGGTGTAAAAATTAAAGGAGACACTGAGTATAAAGTGCTCAGCAGACAGTAGGTATAAAAAATTTCTTCTGGGCCGGGCGCGGTGGCTCATGTCTATAATCCCAGCAATTTGAGAGGCTGAGGTGAGTGGATTGTTTGAGGCCAGGAGTTCGAGACCAGGTTGGGCAACATGGTGAGACCCCTGACTCTACTAAAAATGCAAAAAAAAAAAAAAAATAGCTGGATATGGTGGTGCACACCTGTGGTCCCAGCTACTCATGAGGCTGAGGTGGGAGGATCACTTCAGCCCAGCGGGTGGAGGTTGCAGTGGGTCAAGATCACCCACTGCACTTCAAACTGGGTGACAGAGTGAGACCTATCTCAAAAAAGAAAAAAAAACAACAACTTTCTTCTGACTAGGCCCAGTGGCTCACACCTATAATTCTAGCACTTTGGGAGGCTGCAGCTGGAAGAAACCTTGAGGTCAGGAGCTGGAGACGAGCCTGGGCAACATAAAGACCCCCATCTCTATGAAAAGTTTAAAAATAATAACAATCAGCAAGGCATAGTGGTATGTACCTGTAATCCCAGCTACTAAAGGAGAAAGGCTCACTTGAGCCCTGGAAGTTGAGGCTGCAGTGAGCCACTATCATACCACTATACTCCAGCCTGGGCGACAGAGTGAGACCCTGTCTTAAAAAAAAAAAAAAAAGAAAAGATTTCTTCTATACACTTTTTTTTTTTTTTTTTTTAGATATGAGACAGGGTCTTGCTCTCTCCTCCCAGGCTCAAGTGATCCTCCCACTTCGGCCTCCCGAGTAGCCAAGATACTACAGGCATGCACCACCATGCCCAGTTACCTTTTGAAAATTTTTTGTAAAGACAGGCTCTCCCTATGTTGCCCAGGCTGGTTCCTGAACCCAAGCAATCTCCCCACTTCAGCCTCCCAAAGTGCTGGGATTCCAGGCATGAGCCACTGCATTCAACCTACACACTTTTCGAAATGTTAGTCACTCATGTTCTTTTCTTGGATTTTGCACTCCACATCTACTTAGTCAATAACTGCCATGATTCAACTTCTGCAGCAGGCTTTGATTCCAGCGCATCTTTTCCATCAACATGGCCATTCCCTTGTTTCTTCCCTAAATGGCTGCAATTATTCCCCATCTCTTCTTCCTTCCTCTAACTGCTTTGCTTTCTGAGTCATCTTACTACAATTTTGCTCAGAAACCTGCATCTGCTGTGTTTTGTTAAATCTATTAAAATCCCACTCAGTTTGTTGTGTTTGTTGATCAAGGCTTTTCAATCTTGGGCTGCAGGGCCCTGCTATCTCTCTAAGCCCATCTTCTACTTTCCTCAGGGCCTTTATACTTGCTGTTTTCTCTGCCTGGACCTAAGGTGTTTCCAAAGGTAATTTTGACTCTACATAATTTTGCCTAAGTTGACTTCCCTTTTTGCCAATTATATCTAGTGGAATCTGTTACACATGTGTATGACATGGCCCCTTTGTGTCCAGTTATTTGGGTCATTATCCCTTTCATCTGTTTGAAAGCTGGCAGGAATGGGTAGTCAGTGGCATACAACAGGAAAGATCAGAGTTTCCAACGAAGAAAGATCAAATTCAGGTTTGGTCACTGCATAACATAATTTTTCTGCATAACAGACTCCGAAACTTAGTGGCTTCAAACAATAAGCATTTATCATTTCTCACAATTCTGTGGGTCTGCTGGGCAGTTCTGGTCCCAGCTAGCCCATTTGACTCCTGAAATCATTTGGAGCCTCTGTTGAGACTGGATATTTAGTATGGCCTTAGATGTGTGGCAGTGGTGATGCTAGAATGTCTCATGTGCCTCAGCTGTGAGGGCTTATTTCTGCTCCACATGGTGTCTTATCTTCCAATAGGCTAGGCCTGGCTTCTTCACATGGTCGACTCAGGGGTACAAAGAACAGTAAGAGGGCCAGGCGTGGTGCCTAATGCCTGTAATCCCAACACTTTGGGAGGCCAAGGCAGGCAGATCACTCAAGGTCAGGAGTTTTGAGACCAGCCTGGCCAACATGGTGAAACCCTGTCTCTACTGAAAATATAAAAATTAGCCAGGCATGGTGGCAGGCACCTGTAATCCCAGCTACTTGGGAGGCTGAGGCAGGAGAATCACTTGAACCCAGGAGGCGGAGGTTGCAGTGAGCCGAGATCATGCCACTGCACTCCAGCCTGGGCAACAGAGCGAGACTCTGTCTCAAAGAAAAAAAAAAAAACACAAACAAAAAAAACCAAAACCAACAAAAGACAACAGCAAGAGGACAAGCTCCAATGTTTGAGACCTTTTCAAGCCTCTGCTCATGTCCTATTTGCTAATGTCCCATTGGACACAGCAAGCCACATAAGATTTGCTTTTTAAGGGGTCATTACTAACCAATCTGGCCCAGCCACTCACTATGTAACATAGAGCAAGTCATTTGTCTCTCTGATACTTTATCTGTAAAATACAGAAACCATTTATATCATAAAGTTCCTTGTAAAGATGAATAATTTTAAATTCTTTACATGTGTTTATGATAATCCCTTATTTCTTACAATGCTTAGTATTGTGCCTTACACTTCAAACCTTTATTATGTGTAGTGTGTGTGTGTTTGTTTTGTCTTTGAGACAAGGTCTCTTTCTGTTGCCCAGGCTGGAGTGCACTGGCTCAATCACAGCTCACTGCAGCCTTGACCTCCTTGGGCTTAGGTGATTCTTCCACCTCAGCCTCCCAAGTAGCTGGGACTACAGGCACATGCCACCATGCCCGGCTAATTTTGTATGTTTTGCAGACACAGGGTTTTGCCATGTTGCCCAAGCTGGTCTCGAACTCCTGGGCTTAGTGATCCACCCACCTTGACCTCCCAAAGTGCTAGGATTGCAGGTGTGAACCACTACACCTGGCTTTTTTTTTTTTTAAACTAGGAGCTATCGAGGACACAAGGATAAATGATGGCAGTAAATATCTTCTGCTTATAAAGATTAAATGATTGCCCTGAGAAATGTAATGACTTTAAATGGCCTTTGCCATAAATGCTTTCTATTTTAGTGTCTTTTTTCCTTCTGATTTTGCAATTTATGTTCACAGTAGAAAAATAAGTGCAAAGAGGAAAGTAAAATTAACTAAAATTTCATTGCTAAGAGATAACTACTGTTAACATTTCAGCAAATTCCTCTTCAACCTTTTTTTCTACGGATTTCAATCTTGTTAATAGCTTCCAAGCAAAGTTAAGATTTCTGAAAAGAAGAAATAGATTTAACTATTCCCCACTTTGAAAACATTTAAAACACATGCTAGAATAAAAACCAACTGACAGGCCATTTGACAACAGAGTACCAGGAATGGTGACTGAGGGAGTCGCTAGGAGATACAGCACTTGCTTGTTTGGCAGCAAATAAGAAGTCACAGCCATAAAACTTACAAATACCAACAAGTAATAAGTAGTTCCCATTTGCTTTTTTTAAAAAAATCCATATAATAAACATTTCCTTTACTTGACTCATTACAAGGGCCTTTTGACAAGAGTACCTCCTCTATGCAAGAATGAGCAGCAGATGCCCAAGGGCCTCCACCTTTTTGAAGAGGTTTTGGGTTTTGAACAGACTATATTTTGTTCTTTCAGCAAATTCTAATTTTCATGTGCTCCTTATTCAGCTCTTGGCTGCCCTGATCAATTTCCAAATGACTTTCTAGTAGGAATTTTGGCAAGTTTATTGGTTTTTCCACGGGGTCTTTCTCACCAAAATTGTTACAGATATACATGAGACACATAAATGTAGTTTAAGTTGTCTCCATTTACCAGATTTCTACTTCATTACTGAGACTATATACATGGTAAAAAAATAATAGTATGGACAAATAGAACATTACCCTAGTTACAGACCTGCTGTTAATCTAACAGGATGATTTCAGAGGCATCAAGTTTCTAACTCATTGGAAGAGGAGGAGGGGAAAAAAGGATGAGAGAAGGAAGTAGTAAGTGAATTCTAACTTCCCTATGTGATAGTTTAGGCCATCTTTCTATAATGTCAATGTCTATGTGAATTTTCTTGGAATGAATTTTGGAAGGTAACCCAGTGAGCTAAGACTACTGTTTCAGTATCAATCATAATGGAATGGGTTATTGGCTGCTGTATTTCTATTAAATCAAATGTAATTGCATGGTTCAAATTGTCTATATCCTCAATTTTATTTTCTAGGCTTGGGGTGCATGTGCAGATTTGTTATTTAGACAGACTCATGTCACAGGGGTTTGGTGTACTGCCTATTTCATCACTAAGGTATTAAGCCTCGTACCTATTAGTTATTTTTTCTGCTGCTCTCCCTCCTCCCAGCCTCCACCCTCAGGCCCTCAGTGTCAGTTGTTCCCCTCTATGTATCCATGTGTTCTCATAATTTAGCCCCATTTAAAGGTGAGAACATGTATTTGGTTTTCTGTTTCTGCATTAGTTTGCTAAGGATAACAGCCTCCAGCTCCATCTATGTTCCTGCGAAGGACATGGTCTCATTACTTTCTATGGCTGTATAGTATTCCATGGTGTTTATGTACCACATTTTCTTTAACCAGTCTACCATTCATAGGCATTTAGATTCCATGTGTTTGCTACTGTGAATAGTGCTGGAGTGAACATACGTGTGCATGTGTCTTTATGATAGATTTCTATTCCTTTGGGTATATACCCAGTAATGGGATTGCAGGGTCAAATGATAGTTCTGCTTTTAGGGCTTTGAGGAATCACCACACTGCTTTCCACAGTGGTTGAACTAATTTATACTCCCACTGATATGGTTTGGATTTGTATCCCTGCGCAAATATGTTGAGTTGTAATCGCCACGTGTTGGAGGAGTGGCAAACTGGGAGGTGACTGGATCATGGGGGTGGACTTCCCCCTTGCTGTTCATGTGATCTGAGTGCTTATGAGATCTGTTGTTTAAAAGCATGTCACACTTCCCATTCACTCTCTCTCTCCTTCTCCACCATGTGAAGACGTACTTGCTTCCCCTTCGCTTTCTGCCATGATTGTAAATTTCCTGAGGCCTCCCCAGCCATGCTTCCTGCACAGCCTGTGGAACTGTGAGTCAATTAAACCTCTTTTCTTCATAAATTGCCCAGTCTCAGGTAGGTCTTTATTGCAATGCGAGAACAGGCTAATACACCCACCAGCAGTATATAACCAATCCTTTTCTCTGCAACCTCACAAGTATCTGTTTTGACTCCCCCCCACCCCTGAGAAGGAGTCTTACTCAGTCCCCCAGGCTGGAGTGCAGTGGCACGATCTCAGCTCACTGCAACCTCCACCTCCCAGGTTGAAGCGATTCTCCTGCCTCGGCCTCTGGAGTAGCTGGGATTACTGGAACACACCACCATGCCCAGCTAATTTTTGTATTTTTAGTAGAGACAGGGTTTCACCACATTGGCCAGGCTGGTCTCAAACTCCTGACCTCGTGATCCACCTGCCTTGGCCTCCTAAAGTGCTGGGATTACAGGCATGAGCCACTGCATCCAGCCTTGACTTTTTAGTAATAGCCACTCTGGTAGGCATGAGATGGTATCTCATTGTAGTTTTAATTTGCATTTCTCTAATGATCAGTGATATTGAGCTTTTTTTCATATGCTTGTTGGCCACATGTATGTCTTCTTCTGAAAAGTGTCTGTTCATGTCCTTTGCCCACTTTGTAATGGGGTTTTTCTCTTGTAAATTTGTTTAAGTTCCTTATAAATGCTGCATGTTAGACCTTTGTCAGATGCATAGTTTGCAAATATTTTTTCTCATTCTGTAGGTTGTCTGTTTACTCCGTTGTTTAGTTTCTTTTTGCTGTGCAGAATGCTCTTTGCTTTAATTAATACCATTTGTGAGTTATTGCTTTTGTTGGGCAATTGCTTTTGACGTCTTCATCATGAATCTTTGCCAGTTCCTATGCCCAGGAAATGGTAGTTCCCAGGTTTGTCTTCCAGGGTTTTTATAGTTTGGTTTATAAGTCTTTAAGCCATCTTGAGTTGGGTTTTGTAATATGGTATAAGGAGGGGGTCAGTTTTCAATCTTCGCAGTTATCCCAGCACTATTTATTAAATAGGGAGTCCTTTCCCATTGCATTGTTTTGTACAGCCTTTGTCCAATGATCAGATGGTTGGTTGGTTAGGTGTGTGGGCCTTTATCTTGAGTTCTCTATTCTGTTCCATTGATCAGTGTGTCCTATTTTTTGGTACCAGTACCATTCAGTTTTGGTTACTATGCCCCGTAATATAGGTCTGAAGTTGGGTACTGTGATGCCTCTAGCTTTGTTCTTTTTGCTTAGGGGTTGCCTTGGGCTATTTGGGTTTCTTTTTTGGGTTCATAATACATTTTAAAATAGGTTTTTCTTTCTAGTTCTGGTGATGAATGCCATTGTAGTTTGAAAGAATAGCGATGAAATCATAAATTGCTTTGGGCAGTATATGCCATATTAATGATAGATTGATTCTTCCTTATCTACGGGCAATGGAATGAATTTCCCATTTGTTTGTGTCAGTCTCTGATTTCATTGAGTCAGTGTTTTAATTGTTCTCCTTATCTTTCACCTCCCAGTTAGCTGTTATTCCTAGGTAAATTTTATTCTATTTGTTGGCAATTTGAACAGGATTGCCTACTTGATTTGGCTTTCACTGACTTGTTGTTGGTGTACAGGAATGCTAGTGATTTTTGTAGCATGATTTTGTATACTGAGACTTTGCTGAAGTTTGTTTTATCAGCTTAAAGAGGCTTTCGGCTGAGACTATGGGGTTTTTCCTAGATACAGGAATCATGTCTGATACCTGACTTTCTCTTTACCATTTGGATGCTTTTTTTTTTTTTCTTTTTTGGAGCCTGAGTCTCACTCTGTCTCCCAGGCTAGAGTGCAGTGGCACAATCTCGGCTCACTGCAACATCCACCTCTCAGGTTCAAGCAATTCTCCTGCCTCAACCTCCCAAGTAGCTGGGACTACAGGCACATGCCACCACACCCGGCTATTTTTGGTATTTTTAGTAGAGATGGGGTTTCACTGTGTTAGCCAGGTTGGTCTCCAGCTCCTGACCTCGTGATCTGCCCGACTTGACCTCCCAAAGTGCTGGGATTACAGGCGTGAGCCACCGTGCCAGCCGCCCTTTACTTTTTTATCTTGTCTCAGTCATTGGCCAGGACTTCCAATACTATGTTGAACAGGAATGGCGAGAGAGGGCATCCTTTTCTTGTGCCGGTTTTCAAGGGAAATGTTTCAAACTTTTGCCCATTCAGTATCGTAGCTGGCTCTTATTATTTTGAGGTATGTTCGTTCCTTCAATACCTAGTTTACTGACAGTTTTTAACATGAAGGGTGAATTTTATCAAAAGCCTTTTCTGCATCTATTAAGATAATCATGTGATTTTTGTCTTCAGTTTTATTTATGTGATGAATCACATTTATTGACTTGTGTATGTTGAACCAACCTTGCATCCCAGAGATAAAGCCTACTTGATCGTGGTGAATAAGCTTTTCGATGTACTCCTGGATTCAGTTTGCTAATATTTTGTTGAGGACTTTTGTCCACAAAGGATACTGGCCTGAAGTTTTCTTTTTTTCTTGTGTCACTTCCAGGTCTTAGTATCATGATGATGCTGGCCTCAGAATTAGGGAGGAGTCCCTCCTCCCCAGCTTTTAGGAGTAGTTTCAGTAGGAATGGTACAAGCTCTTCTTTGTACAACTGGTAGAATCCAGCTGTGAATCTGTCTGGTCCTAGGCCTTTTTTGGTTGGTAAGTTATTACTGATTCAATTTAGGAGCTTATTATTGGTCTGTTCAGGGATTCCATTTCTTCCTGGTTGTCTTGGGAGGATGTATGTGTCCAGGAATTTATCCATCTCTTCTAGGTTTCCTAGTTTGTATACATAAAGATGTTCATAATATTCTGATGGTTATTTGTGTTTCTGTGGGGTCAGTGGTAATTACCGCCTCCCGCCTCCCTCTTTTTTTTTTTTTTTGAGACAGAGTATTGCTCTGTCACCCAGGCTAGAGTGCAGTGGCATGATCTTGGCTCACTGCAGCCTCTGCCTCCCAGGTTCAAGTGATTCTCGTGCCTCAGCCAACCAAGGAATGCGCCACCATGCCCTGGCTAATTTTTGTATTTTTAATAGAGACGGGGTTTCACAATGTTGCCCAGACTGGTCTCAAACTCCTGGCTTCAAGTGATCCGCCTGCCTTGGCCTTTCAAAGTGCTGGGATTATAGGCAGGAGCAGCCATACCTGGCCCTTGGTTAGTATTTTTCTTCAAGAACGTTGAATATAGGCCAGGTGCAGTGGCCCACATCTGTGATCCCATCACTTTGGGAGGCCAAGTTAGGCAGATCACTGGAGTCCAGGAGTTCAAGACTAGCCTGGACAACATGGCGAGACCCATCTCTACTAAAAATACAAAAATTAGCTGGGCATGGTGGCATACACCTGTAGTCCTACCTACTCAGGAGGCTGAGGTGGGAAGATCACCTGAGTCCAGGAGTTTGAGGCTGCAGTGAGCTGAGATTGTGCCACTGAACTGCAGCCTGGGCAACAGAAGTGAGACACTGTCTCAAAATAAAGGTTTGAATATTGGCCCCCAATCTCTTCTGGCTTGTAGGGTTTCTAAGAGGTCCGCTGTTAGTCTGATGGGGGACCTGGCTTTTCTCTCTAGCTGCCTTTAACATTTTTTCTTTTATTATGACCTTGGAGAATCTGATAGTTATGTGTCTTGGGGATGATCTTGTGAAATATCTTACTGGAGCTCTCTGCATTTCCTGAATTTGAATGCTGGTCTCTCTAGCTGGACTGGGGAAGCTCTCATGGATGATATCCTGAAATATGTTTTCCAAGGTGCTTACACTCTCCCTCCCCTCCTTCAGAGGCATGAATGCATGGTGGATTTGGTCTCTTTTTATAATCCCATATTTTCAGAGGTTTTGTTTGTTCCTTGTCATTCTCTTCTCTATTCTTGACTGTCTTATTTCAGAAAGCTGCTCTTTAAGCTCTGAGATTCTTTCCTTCGCTTGGTCTATTCTGCTGTTAATACTTGCGATTGTGTTGGCCAGGCGTGGTGGCTCGTGCCTGTAATCCCAGCACTTTGAGAGGGCCAGACAGGTGGATTACTTGAGACCAGGAGTTCAAGACCAACCTGGTCAACATGGTGAAACCCCATCTCTACTAAAAATACAAAAGTTAGCCAGGCATGATGGTGCATACCTGTAACCCCAGCTACTCAGGAGGTTGAGGCACAAGAATCGCTTGAACCTGGGAGGCAGAGGTTGCAATGAGCCAAGATCGCCCCGCTGCACTCCAGCCTGGGCAACAGAGCAAGACTCTGTCTCAAGAAGAAGAAAAAAAATACTTGCATTATAAAATTTGTGTTTTTCAGCTCTATTAGGTTATGTACTTTTATATACTGGCTAGGTTCTCTGTCAGCTCCTGTACTGTTTTACTGTGATTCTTGGACTGGGTTCCCATGTACTCCTACATCTCAACAATCTTTGTTCTTATCCATATTTTGAATTCTATTTCTGTCATTTCAGCCATCACAGTCTGGTTAAGAACCCCTGCTGGAGAGGTGGTACAGCTCTTGATAACCTTGAGGGTTTGACTGTGGTATAAGGTGAATTCAGTCAACTGGCTTCATTTCTAAAATAGGGGCCATAAGTTCAGCTCCCGACTCCTAGACTGCATGCTCTAACTCCGGGGTACTGGTTTTGGGCCCCAACTTTGTTCTCTGGCTCCTCAAAGTTAGGAACCCACTGTTCTGGGTTGGGGGGCTAAGGTACTCCCAGACCGCTGGTCACAACACTCTGATGGATGGTACCAACCAAAGCGTTTCATAGGGTGGTGGCAGTAGGATCCATTCTTGTTCATACATGCCAGCAGCAGTGGAGCTGTGTGCACACTTGTTGGCTGCAGCAGGGTGCTAGCAGGTGCCAGGCTACCAGCTTCTGTGTGGGCATTTGCAGCTGCAGTGGAGCTAACATGGCTCCAGGGGTGGAGGAACCCCCGCTGGCAACCGTGTGCACAGGTTGAGATAGTGGTGGTGTTAGTATGGTTTTGGAGTACTGGCACGTGCAGGACTGTGTGCTTTCTCTGTGCATGTTCACACAGGCAGAGGTAGCCACTCAGGGCTGGGGAGGGTCCACTGTTCTCTGTGACTAGTTTCAAACTGGTGGCAGTATCAGTGCAGGGGTTGGGTGCTGGGGGGGACAGCACTGGTGGGCTCTGTGCCCATCAAGGCTCCCACTGCAATGGTGATACGGTGGGAGGAAAGGATTGGAGTGCACTCACTCCATCAGCAGTGGCAGGGCAGGGTGCATGTGCATACGCATGCTGGTAGGGCAGGGAAGGCAAGATCTACCCCTGCACACAGGAACTGCACTGGCAAAGCAATGTGGGGTTGGCTGGGCTAATGCATGGCCATGATGCCCTCTCTGCTTGTCAAGCATAGTCTGCCAGTGCAGGAGCTATGATGTGGGCCTCCAGTGCACATGAGGCCTGCTCCAAGTGGTACTCAGGTAGGACCAGCTCCATCTGATAAGCAAGACCACCCTACAGAGTTGAGGTCTGACAGTTCTCCTAGGGCTAAAGTCTCCTATGGAATAAAGTTGAGCCTAGGAGGATGGACTTTGCTGGCCACGCTCCACTACACGTGCACCCCTGCCAAACCCTCTGGGCTCCACACCAGCTGGATACTGCCCCTACTACTTCTCTAAGCAGATTTCCCAGCCAACTCAAGTTTCCGTGGTGGTCGACTGGTCTCCTCCTGCTGGGATTCCAGAAGCCCAGTGCCAGATCAGGTTTCTCCTTGCCTGTTCAACTCACCCATTGCTCCAGAGTCGTTAGGGGCCAGGTATGAATTCCAGTGTGCAGTAGCTCCAGCTTCCTCCCCCTTCAATCCAGCTTCTGTATCTTCCCTCCTTCCAAGTCTCAGTGCCTTCCCTCTGAAGATCGGCTAGGAGTACACCAGTTGTCCTGATCCCTTGGTGGCAGCTGTTTAGCCAGCCATCTTCTTATTTTCTTGATATATTAAACTGAGCAAGTAGGTTAGTACCTCCCACTATAACTATGGGTTTGTCTATCCTCATATTTCTGTCAATTTTTGCTCTATATATTGGGGGGTCTGTTATTAAGTGCATAAGAGTTTGTTATAACTTCTTAGAAAACTGGAACTTACAATGGTCATTTAAAAAAGAGTCTTCAGTAAGGCTTTGCATTGTATTCTGCTGTGTTTAGATAGCTTTGCTCACAGCTGGATTATAGGCTTTATTCGGAGAATATTTGCTATCTATCTTGACAGAATGATCTTTAGGAGGCTGCTCCTACCTCACTTCATCCATGTGCTTCTGGAACTGCTAACTGTAGTCTCTTCATCCCATTGTCACAGTTAGTCTGAGGGGTGGGCACATGGCTCCAGTTGGGCCAAAGTTCTTCCCCAGACCTTTCTGGATTGCAGTTGGAAAGGAAGCCTTCCTTCTTCATTGGCCAGAACACTGTAGAGATGGGCACCCAGAGTTTTCAGGTCAGATACCCTTTTTGGGGAGGATTCTCTCCGATTCTATCTGCTGTGAGAAAGATCACTGGTGCCTTTGTGGCCATGAATCTAGCTCTATGGCCGATAGGTTACACGAGAAACTTCTGCTTCACATTTCTCCCCCTTTAAGGTGGTTTGATCTATCCTTTGCAATATCCTAAATAACAAGTTTTTAAGAGGATTTCAATGTTCTCACCAGAAAACAGGACAAATCTTCGTGAAGTACTTTAAATGGTGCTCTGGAATTTTGGCCATAGAAGGTAGTATATTAGCCAATAGCTATCCTCATCATTATAATTTTCTAAAATGTTATTTGGAAAGAAAGTAGTGCTTTCCGGTTAACAAGAGTATTTATGCTTACAAGAATATTTTAAATATATGAATATACGTAATTGGTACTTTTGTAATATGCTAGACAATGACTTAAATATATTTAGCCAAGAAGACAGTTTTAAACTAGGAGGGCAGGGACAGGTTACCAGAGGATGGGGCTGGAGGAATGGGGAGATGATGGTCAAAGGGTAAAAGCCTCAATCAGATAGGAGAAATAAGTTTGATTTTTTTTGAGAGCTATTGCACAGTTTGGCAATTATAGCTAACAACTGAGTACTGAACATTTCGATGTCACTAAGAGTAAATCTCAAATGTTCTCATCGCAAAAAATGTCAAAAATTTGAGATGATGGGTAGGTT
>NW_016811214.1:47174-58163 GCF_001698545.2 Rhinopithecus bieti
TTTTTTGTATTTTTAGTGAAGACAGGGTTTCACCATGTTGGCCAGGCTGGTCTTGAACTCCTTACCTCAAGTGATCTGCCTGCCTTGGCCTCCCAAAGTGCTGGGATTACTGACCAACATGGTGAAACCCCATCTCTACTAAAAATACAAAAATTAGCCGGACATGGTGGTGTGCGCCTGTAATCCCAGGTGCTCAGGAAGCTGAGGCAAGAGAATCACTCGAACCTGGGAGGGGAGGTGGAACCCAGCAGCCACGGCAGCCGGCGGGAGACTCCATCTCTACAAAAAGTAAAAAAGTTAGCCAGGCATGGTGGGACGCACCTGTGGTCCCAGCTACTCTTGTGAGGCTGAGGACCACTTGAGCCCAGAAGGTCAAGGCCACAGTGAGCCGTGATTGTGCCACTGCACTACAGTTTGGGCGACAGAGCAAGACCCTGTCTCAAAACAAACAAAAAAGAAGTACCATATAACCCAGCAATCCCACTTGGGCACTGCTGGGCATATATCAAAAGGAACTGAAACCAATATGGTGAAGAGACAGCTGCAATCCCATGTTCATTGTAGCACTATTCACAACAGCCAAATATGAAAACAAATGTCTGTTGATAGATGAATGGATAATGAAATTGTGATATAAAGGAGTATTTTGGTACAATATTGTTCAGCCTTTAAAAAGAAGGAAATCCTACCGTTTGTGACAACATGGATGAACCTGGAGAACATTATGATAAATGAAATAAACCAGACATAGAAAAAAAAATGCTGCATGATTTTATGTACAAAAAAAAAAAAAAAAAGGTTGAATACATAGAAACGGACGGTAGGCTGGGCACGGGATGGCTCACGCCTGTAATCCCAGCACTTTGGGTGGCCAAAGCGGGAGAATCACTTGAGGCCAGGAGTTCAAGACCAGCCTGGCCAATATGGTGAAATCCCGTCTCCACTAAAACTACGAAAAATTGGCCGGGCTTGGTGGCAGGCGCCTGTAATCCCATCTATTCTGGAGGCTGAGGCAGGGGAATCACTTGAACCGGGGAGGCAGAGGTTGCAGTGAGCCGAGATGGCGCCACTGCACTCCAGCCTGGGCGACAGAGCGAGGCTCTGTCAGAAAAGAAAAGAAAAAAGAAAAAAAGAAAAGAAAAAAGAAAAAAGAAAAAAAAGAAAAGAAAAGAGTAAAATGGCGGCAGCGGGGAGCATGGAAAAAAAAAGTGGAAGGAAGTACTTCAAAGGGTTAAAAAAAAAAAAAACAGTGGATTTGAACTCCTGTTTTGGTCAACATTTGACTTTCTAATTGCTTACCAGATATGAGCCTTTAAAATATCTTCATATTTTATTTTGTGCTGACATCCATATAGTTAGTTCTGGTTGTTCCTGAGGCCCAAGTACATCCCATCTTTCTTCTGCTTGGCTCGGTCTCAGAACACACAGGGTCGTCCAACAAATTTTCTTTGTTTTAAGCTTTAAAAAAAAAAAGCTAAGCAGTTAGCTTTTACTGCGTCACTCCCTCCTTTACGACAGTGGCGTAAAACCAGCATTTATTTAGCTCCTGATAATGTGGGTCAGCTAGAGGACTCTGGGCTGGGCTGCCTCAGTTGATCTCACCTGCGCTAACTCACGCATTTGTGGTCAGCTGGCAGCTGGGTTATCCAGAGGATGCCCTCACTTATGGGCCGACAGGTGGTTGGCTATTGGTTAGGGTGCTGTGGGGGAGCCATGTTTTTTCCTTGTTTTCAGTACGCCAGTTCGCCTTCTCCACGCGGCAATTGCGGGATTCTGTTTGCTGCTGGAGAAGGCAAGCCTCAATGTGCAAGCACTTTTCAAGCTTCTGATTGCATCACATTTTTTAGTGTCCGATTGGCCAAAGCCAGCCACATGGTCAATACCGGTGCAAAGGTTAGAGAAATCAATTACACCTTGGGAAGGGAGGAAAAGAATTTTGATAGTTTGCAATCTACTATAGCTAGTTCAACTTGGATTTCTGTCACTTGATCAACTAATGATAGAAGCTATTTAAAAATTGTTAAAGTGGGCCGGGCACAGTGGCACATGCCTGTAATCCCAGCACTTTGGGAGGCCGAGGTGGACGGATCAGCAGGTCAGGTTTTCGAGACCAGCCTGGCCAACATGGTGACACACCATCTCTACTAAAAATACAAAAATCAGCCAGGCGTGGTGGCACATGCCTGTAATCCCAGCTACTCAGGAGGCTAAGGCAGGAGAATCACTTGAAACTGGAAAATGGAACGCGGAGGTTGTAGTGAGCCGAGATCCCTCTAACTCCACTCCAGCCTCGGTGAAGAGCGAATATCTCCGTCTCCAAAAAAAAAAAAAAAAAAAAAAAAACACTTAACAATTGTTAAAGTTAGTGTGGAATGTTTACAATTATATATCATTGCCACAGCAATCACTTACAACTAATCAGGCAAATTTTACGAGACGTCTATTTCAAGTCTTTAAACCAACAGTAACTTCAAAGCAATCCCCTGCTGGCATTCTAGCTGGGTAATCCCATTTTTAAGGACTTTGGATAGGATATTTAATTAATGATCTCAGAGATGCACATTGTATATATTTCTTCTTTGTCCTGAAACTACATCCTTTGCAAATCCAGTTGGTAATACTCCAAAGTGCTTTTCTGCTAGTAGGCTGAGGGACAGTTCTATAAATTCTCAGTTGTGGAAAAGACAGTAACAGCCCCCTGTTGCAATAGCAAGCGGTTCTGATTACTTTGTCACACTTCATGTGAGTTTCACCAGAAATGCTGTAGGCTTAAACTGAAAACTCCTCCCAAAGTGGTACAAGTGGCTCCACACATATTTAATCTCCCAGCTCAATAAAACATTCTTATTTCCTCAAGCATTGATGAAGCCATCTGGAGCCCAAAATGACCAGACAAATGGGCAACATTGGTTACTACCGCTTCTCCTCAAGGAACATTAACTAAAATGTCCTTTTAAAGTAAAACATCTGCACCTATTTATCACTGTTTAAAAATGTGAAGGGGTTGCATCCTAAACAGAGTATTGCACTAAGATGCTAAGTATGCATCAAAAAAAAAAAAAAAAAAAAAAAAAAAAAAATTCAAGGAGAGAATGACTACAAACATTTCTCTCTCCCTAACACTTAGAACTCTGTCAATATCATGCATAAAAAAAAAAATCCCCAAAAGTCTGAATTTTCAAAATAAGGTTAAAACTTGCCACTAGATTAGATTCCACAGAAACACGTGTAATTTCATGGACACTGAGTCATTCTCTGCCCCAAACACGTGTGCGCACGCACACACACACACACACACACACACCCCTTACCAAATTCCTGAATGAATCTTGACTTTTCTTCTGAGAGAGACCTCCTTGGCTAGTCCCCGGTTCCTCAGAGATGATGGTTCTTGAAGGTTTTTAAGTAATAGAATGACATATCAGATTCATGTGTGGAAAACTCTGCTACAGTGGCAACATTGGGGCAGTTAGTTTTTGTTGAGTAGCAAAATGAACCCCAAACATAAAGGCTTAAAAAAACAATCATTTTATTGCTCATGATTCTGTGGGCAAAGCAAATCACATGGTCAAGCCCTGATTTAGTGCCCTTGTGCACATGGGGACCAATCAAAGGCGTGGATACAGAGAGGTCTGACAAAATTGGGGCCTATCATTGCAGCAATCTATAGCAGAGGGTTTCATTGTATCACCTGTGGGTTACTTCAAACTTTGTGGGCAGATTTTCTGCAGCTCTGGTGACTTTTTAAACATCTGTGTACATTTGAGAGTTGATGAGGCTTTAAACAAGGTTAATAAGGGGACAATTAGGGGACAAGGTAATATGTATGTTCTATTTTGATTTCTATTTATGTTTAGGAAAAGTTGACTATAGTTTGTGCTCATTTCTGTACTGGGAAGATGTTAACGTTGTATAAACCTAGAAAATTCATCCCGTAGACTGTATAGAAATGTTAGGTAATTATGATCCCAAGGTATTGTCCTATAGAAACTCACCACTGTTTCCAGCTCTACATCCTGAGAGGTACCCATTTAAATTTACTTTTTGTTTGCAGATTAGTTTCATATCTACACAAAGGAGGCCACTTAATTCATGATTATTTCAAGTATAAAGGAAACAAGTTATTGTTCCCTTGTTGTCCATATTCCTATTTATCCCTTCAAAATTTCCTAGTTAGTTGTTCATTCTGAAAATACTTATTTGGCTTATTATGTGCAAGGAGCAATGCTAAATGTCACGTAAGATATGGTTTCTTATTTGCCAGCCCCTCCTCATTGCAGGCTTATTCATTCATTCCGTATTCATTCAGCAAATATCTATTGAGTAAATTTTGTATGCCAAGTACTACAATTGCAACTCTGCATATCAAACCATCCATTCCATCAACAAATACATACTGAGTGTCAGTTATGTGTCAGACACTATGCTTGACAGGTACAATGCCTGATATTAGAACTCTACAGGTGAGCAAAATTTGGCATTCTTTGCTTTCTAGAGTTTATACTGTAGTTGGGAATACAGAAATCAATCTTATGATTATACAAACGTAAGTATATCCAATCCAAAAAATGCGATAAAAGTACAAATAAAGGAGAAGAATATAACCTGGACCTGGGGGGCAGAAAAGGCTTCCCTGAGTAAGTGATGCCTGAGATGAGATGAGAAGGTGGGAAGGAGAGTGGGGAGCAAGAGGTGCAGAATCCTAGGCAAAAGCAATAGCACACAAAAAGGTTCTGTGGCAGGAGGAGCCACCACCCTTCAGCAGAACTGAAGGAAGGGCTGGAGGCTGGAGATGGGGAGCAGCATATCCTGGGAAGGGCTGTAGGTCCCAGGAAATACAGAGGTTTTTATCCTAAGATAAATGAGAGTGAATAAAGGATCTTAAGTTGGGGGAGAGGGCATGTTCAAATTCGCTTTTAAAATGATTGTTCTGACAGTTGCATGGAGAACAGATCTTCAAAGTGGGACCAGGGTGGGTGCAGGGAGATGGGTTAAGAGGAATCCCTGGTTATTACTATAGCTGAGAGCCTGGACTAGGATGGTGCCAGTGGACATGGAGAAAAGGAGTTCAGATGTATAGGAGATAAGAACAACAGACTTTGGTGATGGGTATATGCAGGCTGAAGAAAGTGTCAAAGTTGACTCACATATCTCGCCAAATTTCAATATTATCTTTATTAAGGTTTCTAGCAACTTCTTAAAGGTAAAAACAAGCTGCACTTTCTTTTGGACAAGAATTGCAAAGGCATTCACATGAGGTCACTCACACGGTGTATCAGGTAGCTTTTACTGTATAATCACCCCCAAAATGTAATGGTTTAAAACAACAATAATCTATTCACTCACAATTCTGAGGCTTGCCAATTTGGGCTGTGCTCAGATGGGTGGTCTGCTCCACATGATCTGCTCATCTTCCAGTAGGCTAGCCTGCTGATATGGTTTGGCTGTGTCTCCACCCAAATCTCACCTATAATTGTAATAATTCCCACATGGGGGGCAGGTGGAGATAATTGAATTATGGGGGCAGTTTCCTCCATACTGTTCTCATGGTAGTGAGTAAGTCTCATGAGATCTGATGGTTTTACAAAGGGCAGTTTCCTTGAACATGCTCTTTTGCCTGCTGCCATGTAAGACGTGCCTTTGCTTCTCCTTTGCTTTCCACCATGATTGTGAGGCACCCCACCCCCAGCCTTGTGGAAATGTGAATCCATTAAACCTCTTACCTTTATAAATTACCCAGTTTTGGATATGTCTTTATTAGCAGCGTGAAAACAGACTAATACACCTGCTCTCTTTTACATGATGGTATCAGAGCTCCAAAGACTAGCTAGCCCCAGAGTGCTGTCAGTTTCCCTGCTTTCATTTGCATCTCATTTACTGTTGTTCCATTGGACAAAAGTCACATAGTAAAGTGCACAATCATTGTACAAGAGGACCACTTAAGGACATGGATATAGAGAGCTGTGACCAAATTTGAGATAATTACTGAAACAATTTGCCACATATGTTTTTATTGTTTTAACAGTGAATGACTTCAAAACTTGTAGGAGAATTTTCTACAGTCCCAGTGATTTATTGACATTTATGTAGAGTCAGTACATTAGCATATGCCCAACACCGATTTGACCTAGTGTTCTTGACCTGGTGTCTAGCTATGTTAATGTTATTTGTGTCCTCAGTAGTCAAGACCAAAGCATAGAATTGATTAATGCTCAGTCATTCCATGGCTTTGATGCATTGATTCCCTAGCAGGTTCTCCAGTCACTGCAGTATCACTTCTTGTGGATTTTGTGATTCTAATGAGAAAACTTTGAATTGTATTTCGGTATGTCCCATGTCTTCTACTTGACTCAAAGTATTTCATGCACCACTATACATTTGCTTATGTAAGCTTTTCATCTAAAAAAAAAAGTCCTTTCTTTAGAACATTTAGAACAGATATAATTATTGTATCAGTCCGCTATTGGTAAGTAATGACAAAATGCAATGTTTCTATGGCATACAGCAATAAATGTTGATTTTGCTTATGTCTGCGGATCAGCTGGGGGGGGGTCTGATGGTTTAAGCTGGATTTTCATTAACTCCATGTGTCTCTCATCATCCTTGATTCAGAGGGTTAGCCAAGGCACTTCTCCTGATGATGCAGGAGCACAAGAAGACACACTCAACTGCACAGGCACTTTTGAAGTCTCTGCTTGTGGCACATCTGTTAACATTCCACTGGCCCAACATGTAGCCAAGTTCAAAGTTAAGATGTGGTGAAATAGAGTCCTTCCACAGAAGTAGAGGAGAGGGATGGAGTATTTTTGCACAATAATTTATCATATTGACTTTGACAGTGAGCTAATAAGGGTTTTTCAATAATGACTTGTCTTTTCAATCTACTGGTCACACTGAGTTCCTGGGTTGGTTGGTTTGCTTGTTTTGTTTTTCTTTTTTCAAAATGGGGTCTCACTCTGTTGCCCAGGCTGGAGTGCAATGGCATGATCATGTCTCACTGCAGCCTCAACCTTCTGGGCTCAAGTGATCCTCCAGCCTCAGCCTCCCAAGTAGCTGGGACCACAGGTGTACATCACCACACCCAGCTAATTTTTTAATTTTTTGTAGAGATGAGGTCTCACTATATTACCTAGGCTGGATTTGAACTTCTGGGCTCAAGCGATCCTCTTGCCTCAGCTTCCCAAAGTGCTAGCATTCACCATGCCTGGCCATTTGGTTTTTAATTTGCTTCTTTCTCCCTCTCTCCTCTTTCTCCTATCTTCCCCTGTTCCCCTTCCTCTCCCTCCTCCACCTCACATTTAAAATGTGGTTTTAAAAAGTTTTAAGGCACAGAAGATGATTTATTTGACCTTTTATTTCCAATTTTTTCCCCTAAATGATGGTTAAATTTATCTGAGATGTCTTCTCCTTTATTTTATTTATAAAACATATACAAACCTTTTAATTTATCTATTATTTCTACATGCGTATATTGCCAGAACAGGTGGGTAAAAAGTTTGTTCATTAAACTGAGTTATCAAATGTATCACTCACTGTGCCCCTTTTACCCCAAGTATATAAAGAGATTCTTTTCTTGTCTGGTTTTTAATTATTATTCACAGAGGAAGGATCACCTTCCATCCTTATCTTTAAATAAAAGTTGTAGACATTTATCAAACATCCAGCACTTTCAAAGACTGCTCAGTGAAACTTGGGCCTGGCCACTTCTGCCCAGTGTGAGACTTCTTTAACTGGCAATCTCCACTCCAGGACTCCTAGTTGGGCTGGCAGAGATTTTTTTCCCCTTCTTTTTTTTTCTTTGCTCAATGCTGGGTAATTTGCCCCGATCTGCTTTCCAATTTGCTAATTAATGGCCGAGAGCAGTGGCTCAAGCCTGTAATCCCAGCACGCTGGGAGGCTGAGGTGGGTGGATCACTTGAAGTCGGAAGTCAGGAGTTCGCAACCAGCCTGGCCAACATAGTGAAACCCCATCTCTACTAAAAATACAAAAATTCGTTGGGCATGGTGGTGTGCGCCCATAGGCCCAGCTACTCCGGAGGCTGAGGCACAAGCATCACCTGAACCCAGGAGTTAGAGGCTGCAGTGAGCTGAGATTGTACCACTGCACTCTAGGTTGGGTGACAGAGTGAGACTCCATCTTAAAAAAACAAAACCAAAACAGTTTACTAATTAAACTGGGAGAGTAATAAGATGTGTCCAAACTGTTCAATATATTGTGAAAGGAAAATAAATTTCAGTACCCCCAAATCGCTAAACCAAGGGAAAACTCAAGCTGGGAACTGCGTCAGGCAAACCTGCCTCCCATTTTGTTTCTAAATAACATAGCTACAAAGATTAAAAAAAAAAAAAGCTACAGACTTCCCTCACAATTCACCCACAAATTCCTTGTGGACAAAGGACAGACAGACGGGATCCCTCTGAGGCTCCTGAGATCCCCTTCCTCTGCCATCTTATTTCACTAAGCCAGACTAAGGCGTTACTGACTGTTCCCCTACCCTCCTCTCACATGTAAATTGTCCATTCAATGAAAGGCTAATCGGAAACTCGAAAGAATACAACTGTTTGTCTCTTAGCTACCTGTGACCAGGAAGCCCTCTCCGTGGCCTGAGTTGTCCCGCCTTTCCAAACCAAATCAATGTACACCTTACATATATTGATTGATGTCTCATGGATAAATTTAACCATTTTAAATTTATAAATGTATATAAATAAATGTATATATATTTTAAATGTATAAAACCAAGCTGTGTCCCGACCACCTTGGGCACATGTCATCAGGACTTCCTGAGGCTGTGTCACAGGCACTTCCTTAACCTTGACAAAATAAACTTTCTAAATTGGTTGTGACCTGTCTCAGATATTTAGGGTTCACAATATCCACTGTGTTCTTAAGTTTGGTTATTGAATTTTCCATCCCTAGAAGTTCAGTTCGTTTCTTTTTCAAACCTGCCATGTCTCTTTTATAGCTTTCTGCCTTGTGAATGTTTTCAAGTTTATCATTTATTTCTTGAAACTTGTCTGATAACATCTGAAATTGTTAAAATCTCCTGCTGTTATATCAGCTGGTTCACATTCATGATGCCTTGCTTTCTAGTACTGAAGCAGCATCATTGTCTAGGGTAAATACCCGGGGTTCGTCATCTTGCTCCAAGAAGATTAAGGACACAGACACACGTGAGTGGGTTAAGGAGCAGAAAGTCTAATAGGCAAAAGAAAGAAGAGAGGAGAGCAGCTCTCTCTTGCAAGAGAGAGGTGTCTGAAAGGGAAAAGCCAGCCTGCGGTGGACTGCAGCAGATTTTATAGGCAGACTTGAGGAGACAGTGTCTGATTTACATAGACCCACAGATTGGTTGGACCAGGTGTGACATTTGCATTGTGTGTGGGGAAAGCCAGTCACCCTACCTAATCTTATTATGCAAATAGGCTTTCCACTTCGCTGGTGCCATCTTGTCTGTTCCCTATTGTACACATGGCTGGCAAAAGGAAGGGAAGATGGAGCTGCCATTTTGATCATGTCTTTTCCTATTGTCACAACTACCGGCATTCACCCGTGCAAAATTCAGGCTTGCTTGTCTCAATCTGCAGCTCGATTTTACAGGCTGCTTTTTGTTAGAAAATAAAATGATTTGGGGGCTGCTTTTCATTATAAGGAAGACCTTACTGAGAACTCCCATTCCTGTACCCTCCCTATCCGCCTAAGTACTACTTTCTTCTTAACTGCTGTATCAGTACTATCTCTGACCCCATGCCTTTCATTGCCTTTGGACAATTATTTTTGGTGGCCTCCAAAGGCCTAGGTTAAAGAGGCTTTGTGATTTGATTCACTCAGCCACCTGGGAGCACTTCCAATCCAGATTGCAACGACCAAGTTCAGGGCTTGATGGACCCTGTTCATTGGGACTATGGGTCCCTGGGGTGCAAATTTGCAAAAGGGCAGGTATGTGGCAACAACTTCTGAGGGATACGTTTCCTTTTATTTTTTCTTCTCTAGCTCACTCTTAGCCAAGGCAACCATCTCTGTAGTCCCCAGGGACAGGGGAGTTAGGCAATAGATCCAGTCCTCATACTGGAGGTGTAGTCTTTTGAATCCTTCTGTAATGCTGGAGAAACTTCTATAAGAGTCCCTATATTTTGAATGCATCTTGATCCTGGACTTCTGGATCTGGATCTCAAGTGTGAAGCCTGTTCATCTTTGGTGCTCAGAAGCTTATCTCTCTGATTACAGCCTATCGCCCCAAAATTAAAACTTGCCCTAGGAGTTCACTAATGTCTTTTCAGCCCTTCAATACTCTTCTATTTTTTTGAGATGGAGTCTCGCTTTGTCACCCAGGCTGGAGTGCAGTGGTGCAATCTTGGCTCACTGCAACCTCCGCCCCCTGGGTTCAAGCAATTCTCTTGCCTCAGCCTCCCAAGCAGGTGGAGTTACAGGCGTGTGCCACCAAGCCTAATTTTTGTATTTTTAGTCGAGATGGGGTTTTGCCATGTTGGCCAGGCTGGTCTCGAACTCCTGACCTCCAGTGATTCGCCTGCCTCGGCCTCCCAAAGTGTTGGGATGACAGGCGTTAGCCGCCACACCAAGCCACTTCAATACTTTTAAGGTATTATTTTGACATTTTCAATGAGAAGGTTGATCTGAATAACCTACTGTGAAAGATAAATATAGCCACAAACTATCTGCTGCTCTTTCTATCAAGGGGTCTCAGCCAGGTGCGGTGGTTCACGCCTGTAATCCTAGCACTTTGGGAGGCCAAGGTGGGTGGATCACCTGAGGTCAGGAATTCGAGACTAGCCTGGCCAACATGGTGAAATCCCATCTCTACTAAAAATACAAAAATTAGCGGGGCGTAGTGGCTACATGCCTGTAATCCTAGTTACCTGGGAAGCTAAGGCAGGAGAATCACTGAAACCTGGGAGGCAGAGACTGCAGTAAGCCAAGATCACGCCACTGCACTCCAGCCAGGGTGACAGAGCGAGACTCCATTCCAAAAA
>NW_016811214.1:59885-65334 GCF_001698545.2 Rhinopithecus bieti
AATATAAATTATTAGCTTACAGATTAAAGAAATGTGAAGATTAAATAAATTTAATCATATATGTAGCTTATTATTGTTGATATGAATCTATTGTGGTTTTTTTTAGAAGTATATACTTTGTGTCTTAAAACTGTATGTGGAATGTTAGCTAGGACCACCGGCATGTACCACCATGCCTGGCCAATTTTCTTTTTAAGATTATTTTTGTGTAGAGATGGGGTCTCACTGTGTTGTCCAGGCTGGTCTCAAACTCCTGGCCTCAAGTAATCCTCCCACCTCAGCCTCCAAAGTGTTGAGCTTACAAGTGTGAGCCACTGTGCCTGGCAGTTTTATTATACTTGGGTGCTATGGCACTTACAACATATGATCAAAATGCTGATGGATTGTGGTAATAAAGAATACTTTCTTAATAACTTCGTAAAGCTCAACATGTAAAAAGCTAATGACAATGATGATAGAGTTAAAGATTTGCCTGGTATTGATGCAATAATGATGCTATCAACATACAGGACAATTAACATGATTTTGTCTTGATTTGGCCATGTTTATAGATTGTTATATAAAAAGAGATTTTTTTTTCTGTATACCTCTCTAGAACCATTTGGTGAAAGGCAAAAGCAAAATAAAATAAGAGTAAAAAAAAGTTGGTTCATACTGGGAAAATAATGGAGGAAAAATTTTGCCTTGGAATTGGTTGATTCTAGTATGTCATTCCAAGACTCAAGCATAAACAGAAATGTTTTTTTAAAAAAACGCTTTTTTAACAGGCTATAACTAAGATTATATTTGTGATTGAATAAATTTAGCAGAGTATATGTGTAATTAGAGGAGATATTCAAGTAGTAAGTGTTAAATTATAAAGAGAAATGTCTATAAACCTGACTTTTATGATGAGCTGAAAGTCTAAGGAAAATCAAAGATGCAAGAGCGTAAACGGATTGTTGGATTCAGTTAATCCTCTGGTTTTTACGATCCTAGCATGAAAGCATTCTGTACATCTCCCACGGTCACTACAATGCTTTCACTTTACTATGATTACTAAAAACCAGTACAGTAGCAACTTCTGCTGATAGAGTGTCTGAGACAGAGAAGCCCAACTGTGGAAAGTAGCGCCACCTAGCGGCCGAATTTGTTTCTTACAATCGACCAGCTTTTCAAAAGGTGACTGACTGGGTCACTAGAGCCTATTCTATTTACATGGCCTTTAGCAAGCTGATAAAAGAGTTTAGGCTGAGTGTGGTGGCTCACACCTGTAGTCCCAGCATTTTGGGAGGCCGAGGTGGGAGGATCTCTTGAACCCAGGAGTTCAAGGTCAGCCTTGGCAATATAGTGAGCCCCCATCTCCCCAAATGTTTTAAAAAAAATTAGCTGCGTGTGGTGGTGCGTGCCTGTGGTCCCAGTTACTCAGGAGGCTAATCCTGGAGGATGGCTTGAGTCTGGGAGGTCAAGGCTGCAGTGAACCGTGATTGTGCCACTACACTCTAGCCTGGGCAACAGAGCAACACCCCATCTCAAGAAAATAAATAAAACTTAAAATAGTTTAGACTACAAGTGATGGATTTGGAAAATAAAGGAATTTTTTTTCCCTAAGCTTCTGATTCTCTGGTTGAAAAATAGGGGAATCTTGTATGGTACAATTCCTTAATAAATTTTGATTGGATATCTGAGACATTTCAGTAGAAATGGTTCAGCATCTGTCCACATTAAAATCACTTAATATTGGCATTATGGTGTCTAAAATACAACTTAATAATAAAAACGCAGCCATTGAAGTCCTGTCCACTATGATTTAAATGTAAGAAACCTATGTTAACACTTGTAGCTTCACCAGTTCTTCGAGTTGGGCACAAAAATCCTTGGCTTGAGCTACATAGATGCTTGGCTCAAGCCAAGAATCTGGGGCTGGATCATGGTGTGAAGATTTTCTTTCCTTAGTTTTGAAGGGCAGTCTTCTTTTGGGGAGGCTCAGGTGGCTAGCAGGGAGTGCAATTCAATTAGCCAAACACAATTGTTGGAGCTAATTAGGAGACGATAATAACCAGCTGCAGGCTTCAGCATATACAAAGCCCTGTGTATGACAGGCATGGCCCTGCCCACGCCTGCCATCTATGGGTGTCTCTCTCTGAGAGGGAGACAAGGGGAACATGGTGTCTCTGATGAACACCTGTATACATGGGAGACCTGACAAAAAAATCTCCTTCCAACAATTTTTATTATTCCAGTCTTAATCCATAGAAGATAATAGCTCTGGTTTTGTTTATTCTAAATGAACCTGCTTAATAGAAAACATTAAGAATCTCTCTTATACTCATTTCTGATTATCCTGAACAAAAATATGTACTCTGGCTGGGCGCAGTAGCTCACACCTGTAATCCCAGGACTTTGGGAGGCTGAGGCGGACATCACGAGGTCAGGAGTTCGAGACGAGCCTGGCCAACATAGTGAAACCGTGTCTATACTAAAAATACAAAAATACCAGGCATGGAGGCATGTGCCTGTAGTCCCAGCTACTCCGGAGGCTGAGACAGGAGAATCGTGTGAACCCAGGAGGTGGAGTGCAGTGAGCTGAGATCGCAGCACTGCACTCCAGCCTGGGCGACAGAGCGAGACTCCGTCTCAAAAGAAAAAAAAAAAAAGTACTCTGTGTGTGTGTGTGTGTGTGTGTGTGTGTGTGTGTGTCTGTGTTGGGGGTGAGTGTATATCCTTGCAGGATACACATCTATTTAACATATAGAATTAGAGAATTAACTGAACCTGTGGGATGGAGACATAGATAACATTGAAAAGCCACGGAAGAATCCTAATAACTTAGTTTTAGTCATTAGTTATGTCTCTTCCTTTAAAATCGATTATATAATGCAACTAACTACTAGTAAAGTCTCCCTGAGTGGGCAAGGAGAATTAAAATATCAAAACATAATGGGGGAGAAACCCAGCATAGGAATTGTTCTATTTTAGAGTCAAGTTTTCCCTTCAATAGCAGGTTTTAATCACTTCAATTATCACCCTACCGTTTTGTTCTAACCACGTTTTTGTGGTCTTTTAAACACATATTCGAAAGGAAACAAATGTCATTCCATTTTATTATTTAGTGCTTTCTTTGGACTGTAATGAATTAGAACGCAGAATACAATAAAACAGGTCTCGTACGCAACTTAAAATCTAATATGATGATAACAATTATTTTCCCTTGGACACTAAACTTAAATGTAGAGTCGAGACTTTTCTGTCTAGAAACTTTCTAGCCTTAACACGCAATTACAAATATGATGGTCTTACAGCCATGCAGTCATCTATTAAAATTCATGGAAGGTACTGTATAGAAAACAAATGGGCATTTCTTTTTTGTGTCTTCTAAATTCTGTTCATAACAAGTGAATGGCTAAGTGAGGATGTACTTTCTTTTTTTTGTTTGTGTGTGTTGTTGTTGTTGTTGTTAGAGACGGAGTCTTGCCCTGTCACCCAGGCTGGAGTACAGTGGTGCCATCTTGGCTCACTGCAGCCTCCGCCTACCAGGTTCAAGCGATTCTTCCGCCTCAGCCTCCCAAGTAGCTAGGATTATAGGCGTGTGCCACCACACCCAGCTAATTCTTGTATTTTTAGTGGAGATGGGTTTCACCATGTTGGCCAGGCTGGTTTCAAACACCTAATCTCAACTGATCCGCCCACCTTAGCCTCCGAAAGTGCTGGGATTACAGGCATGAGCCACCGCGCCCAGCCAGGATGTAATTTCTAATACACATTATTTCTTCTGTATATTGATGCTTCATAGGAGGTGCTTGAAATAATTCTGCCAAAAGATAAGATCAATAAAATTTCAACCCTTCTAATTGGGAAGGCTGTCAGTACTAACAAAACTACACTGATAGACAGACAGTGAGCGATGGATTTAGATCCACACAATCAGGAGAAACACACCTTATCTTTTTATTATGAAATATATGGAGCATACAGAAATGTAGAGGATATAATAAAGACATGTGTACCCACCGCTAAGCAGTGCCAAATCTTAAGGTATTGCTGTATTTAACTCTTAATTTTTTTTACAAACACAACTTTCCAGGTTTCAGCAAAGTCCCCTTCCCTGACCCCATCCACCTCTTTCAGAGGTAATCACCACTAACCTTGGTATTTATCATCTCTATGCCTGTTCTATACTTTTAGTTCACCTGTGTCTACATACATGACAGCCCTAATTATTTTGCATGTTGAAATTTTTGTATAGTTTATGAATGCTCAAGTTCTATGAAAGATTCCCTTAAAGTCTGGGGGAAAATCAAAATAACCACAGGGATCATTTTAGGACTATGGTTGACTTTCTCCTTTCTAACCTCTTTCATTTTACAATTTTTATAAGAGGAGTAACAGTTTTATCAAAGAAACAAAGTGGACAGGCCGGGCACAGTGGCATCACGCCTGTCATCCCAGCACTTTGGAAGCCCAAGGAGGGTGGATCGCGAGGTCAGGAGTTCAAGACCCACCTGGCCAATATGGTGAGACCCTCCCATCTCTACCCAAAACACAAAAATTAGCTGGGCGTGGTGGCATGTACCTGTAGTCCCAGCTACTCGGGAGGCTTGCGGCAGGAGAATTGCTTGAACCTGGGAGGCGGAGGTTGCAGTGAGCCCAGATCATGCCACTGCACTCCAGACTGGGCAAGAGTGGGACTCCGTTTCAAAAAAAAAAATGTGTATATATCCACACACACACACACATATATGTATAGTGAAATTTTTTCCCACCCCTTTCTCCCAAGTGCCTAATTATCACCCCTTTCTGTCCCAGTGGATAAGCACTATTAACAGCTGTTCTGTCCTTCCGGCATAGGCAAACATTCTAGTTTCTCTGTCTCCCTCTCTCTCTCTAATAGAAGGGTAGTACAGTTCCATGCTACTCTGCATCTTGCTTTTTCACTTACCCTGAATATCATATCTTTCTAGACAGTGTCCTCATCCTTTTCTAAAGCTACACATTTTCTCTGTATGGCTGTACCAGAATTTATTTAACAAGCTTCTCTTTGATGGATATTTTGGTGATTAAATGATTTGATATTTATGAAATCCACTTGTAAACTAGTCATACAATAATAAGAAATCTATGAGATAGATATTATCAAGTTCAATAATAAGGAATAAAAGAAACTACTTAATTTTAATACTAAACAGGAAAATTGAAAGAGGCCTGAAGCTGCTTTTTAAAATAAAATATTCTCATCCTCTCAACTGTTACGCTGTCAGGTAGAACTAGTTATTTGAAATCGAATGAAAACTGGCAATTAAAGATATTGGCCTAGTTGAGAAACTTGTTTTTAACCTAACTTCTCCTTCTCAGAATATTTATCTTTATGGTCCTCAAATTTAATTTAATGGGTCATTTTCATTAAATTTGATGACGGGGCAATCTCAGGAAATACCTGTGAGAGGCTTTTTTTGTCTACGATACTTGGCAC
>NW_016811214.1:68723-75805 GCF_001698545.2 Rhinopithecus bieti
CGACAAACAGATGTTCCCTCTCATATCACTAAAGTTTAAATTTTACATCTTAAGCTCAGGCCATTATCTTATTAATTGAGAGAGAGAATTTAACTCTCCCTAACCATGAAGATTTTTTTTAAGTTTCACTTTCATGGGAACATACAGAATAAGAAGCATCATTTCCATTTAAGCCAGTAATTTTAAGAAAAATTGAGCTATCATCAAGAGCAGCTTCCAAAAATGGCTATTATAAATTAATAAGATTATGCAATATATTTCATAACATCCTGAGCCATTTTACTTTTATTTAAAAAAGATTATTCAGTAGAAATTAATGTGGAAAAATAATTCTATTTTCATTTCAACCCCTTTATTTCAGCAATCATTTTTAAAACTTCAGTTCACAAAATATATTCTTTTAACTAAAACAAAAGTGACTATAAATCTTCCCTGGTTTTAGGGTTTTACAGGAACTCTGCTGACATGTTCTGGCTGAAACTCTTGCCAGAATTGAAAAGTTAAGACTTGCTTAGCAAATTTTCAGGAGTATGAAAAATAATTTGTATACATTTGAAAGACAATTTAATTAAAGTCAAAACTATACTTTAACTTTCAGCAGTCTGAAAGTCCTTTCATTTAAATATTAGTATTTTCACTTTTGCTTATTGCTGCAGCTCATAGCAGAATGTAGTCCCTCTTAATTAAATCATCACATTAAAAATGCAAATAGGTTAAGCAGAGTCACAGTGCTTACTTCTAACTGCCCCAAAAGATTAATTGGTCTAACTAATTAGACCTTTAATTGATTTTCCAGCCTCCTAGACACAGAAAGAATGAAAACACTGAAAATTTCTGTTAAGTTATACACGAAAACATTAAAGCTAACTAAATAGATTTGTCTAATTTAAAGAGTAACTAACCTGAGATGTACCTTGCTCCGATTAACATTACCATGCTACTCACTATAAAAAAGCCCAAGGGCAGACTACAGAAGATACTAGGGTCACCTGTGGTCATCCAAGCAGAAGAGAATTCCAGTCAAGCAAACCAAAA
This sequence comes from Rhinopithecus bieti, assembly GCF_001698545.2. Lineage (NCBI taxonomy): Eukaryota > Metazoa > Chordata > Mammalia > Primates > Cercopithecidae > Rhinopithecus > Rhinopithecus bieti. The sequence continues at coordinate 69,759 of NW_016811214.1, forward strand.
GAGAGACACATAATTACAATATTTGTGTTAAGAATCACAAGATAGCAAAACAAAATAAGCTATAAAAATAGTATATTCATAAAAGCTAGCAAAGAGTTATTACTTCAAATCAAAAATATAATCAATATTGAAGGCTTATGACAGTTAACAAACAATACAGATAGCATGCCACACAGCCAAGAACATAATACATATAGACCAACATTAGCCTTCACTGGCAAAGCCAGAGAGAGCCTATGGATAACTTTTTGGGAGGCTGTTAATTTTAGCTTTCTTGATTCTTCCCCCAAATATACTAAATGATCTATTTAATTCCACCCAAGTTCAAATTATAGGTCTTTTGGCTATGAGAGAAGAGTTATATTAGTGTTCTAAGATGAACTTAAAACTCTATTTTTGCTAAAATGTTAGTTCAATTTTATTTTTTATTTATTTATTTATTTTGAGACGGAGTCTCGTTCTTTCACCCAGGCTGGAGTGCAGTGGCGCAATCTTGGCTCACTGCAAGCTCCGCCTCCCAGGTTCACGCCATTCTCCTGCCTCAGCCTCCCGAGTAGCTGGGACTACAGGCACCCGCCACCACGCCCGGCTAATTTATTTTTGTATTTTTAGTAGAGAAGGGGTTTCGCAGTGTTAGCCAGGATGGTCTCAATCTCCTGACCTTGTGATCCACCCGCCTCAGCCTCCCAAAGTGCTGGGATTACAGTCGTGAGCCACCGCACCCAGCCAGTGTTATTTTTTTAATAGAATTTGGTGTGTAACGAAATGCACCTGACAATACATTTTAAACACATGAAAAGTACGTTAAAAATTGTTTACAAAGCATTCAAATATAGTCACAAACAAGAAAATAAATATGATTGCTTCAAAATTGGCAAACTGCTTTGAAACTTAAGCAAGCCTCATATTCTTCCCATAGCTTAAGATACAGGCAGCAGTTCTAATATCCTTTCGAGTTTATTAAAATAGGGTTCTATCTGTATTGCTGTTATCATATAAATTATATAGTTATATAGCTTAGATTGCTTAAAGGAATACAACTAGCATTTTATTAACTGACGATTACTATTCCAAGTTTATTACACAGCTTAGAGACCCCCAAAATATTACATATTAGAGTGTTTTCAAAATCTATTCAAAAAACATTTTCAGGCCAGGTGCAGTGGCTCATGCCTGTAATTCCAGCACTTTGGGAGGCCAAGGCGGGCGGACCACCTGAGAGGTTGGGAGTCGAGACTAGCCTGACCAACATGGAGAAATCTCGTGTCTACTAAAAATACAAAATTAGCTGGGCGTGGTGGCACATGCCTGTAATCCCAGCTACTCAGGAGGCTGAGGCAGGAGAATTGCTTGAACCCGGGAGGCAGAGGTTGCGCTGAGCGGAGATCGCGCCATTGCACTCCAGCCTGGGCAACAAGTGTGAAACTCCATCTCCAACAAACAAACAAACAAAAAAATTTCAAACTGGCTTAAATCCACTGCAGCCTAACTGAAACAAAAACAAAGTTCTTTAAAATATAAAACTCTCACAAAACCAAACTACTTTTATCATTAATGCTGATAGCAGAAACTGGAGTAATCATATCATTTTTTTGTTTTATCAACTTTTTCTTAGCATTTTAAATTCATTGATAGTAAAGTACACAAATAAGGGAAAAATGATCAGTTGATTTTGTGGGAATTTTGCAGTTAAAATTACATCCTGAACTGCTAGTGAGGAGAACTGTATATCTGTGTGTAAGACATGGGGTTGAAGGGAGGGAGACAGGGGGATTAAAATCCCATTTTAAGGCCGGGCGCGGTGGCTCACGCCTGTAATCCCAGCACTTTGGGAGGCCGAGGCTGGTGGATCACGAGGTCAGGAGTTCAAGACCAGCCTGGTCAAGATAGTGAAACCTCGTCTCTACTAAAAATACAAAAAATTTGCCAGGCGCGGTGGCAGGCACCTGTAATCCCAGCTATTCGGGAGCCTGAGGCAGGAGAATGGCTTGAACTTGGAGGGCAGAGGTTGCAGTGAATTGAGATCGCAACATTGCACTCCAGCCTGGGCGACAGAGTGAGACTCCATCTCAAAAAACAAAAAACAAAACAAAATGCCATTTTAAACATGCCATTTAAAGTGCCATTTTAAAACGTCCAGCTAGTTAAAGAAATCATGTAACTCAACTTCTTATAAGCAATAATTAGCGGGAACTAGAAAAGAAGTCAGGGCTTACGTCTGTTATATCTCACACAGCAACTAGCACTGTGCTAGAAAAATACTTATGATTGAGAAGTTTAATTGTAAAGGGTCTCTCAAAATTACAGTCTTAGCAAGAAAAACTTTGCCACCATCTTGGAAAAGCAAGCTGAGTCTCACAACAAAAGATATTAAGCTTATTTAGGAGAAAAACAAAAGCTTCAAATAGGAACATCCGGGACTGAAAATACAGACCACAGTTATCTGTGGCAGTAGATAGTTCTGGAAGCTTCTCCTAAAAAACAGATACATTAACTTTAGGGTTGGAAGGAAGGCAGGTATTATTTCATTCGTCAACTCTTCCCCATTAAAGTATATGCTCAAGTAAGGTGTGGTGGCTCACGCCTGTAATCCCAGAACTTTGGGAAGCCAAGGCAGGTGGATTACTTGAGGCCAGGAGTTCCAGACCAGCCTGCCCAACATGGTGAAACCCCGTCTCTACTAAAAATACAAAAAAATTAGCTGGGCGTGATGGTGGGCGCCTGTAATCCCAGCTACTTGGGAGGCTGAGGCAAGAAAATCATTTAAACCCAGGAGGCGGAGGTTGCAGTGGGCCAAGATCGTGCCACTGCACTCTAGCCTGGGTGACAGAGCAAGACTCTGTCTCAAAAAAAAAAAAAGTATATGCTTCAATAAATTATTTGCCATTGTTCCATTCATTATGCTCCACATCTTGTATTTAGCAAAAAATAATACTATGCATCTTAAGGCTGTTTAAATGGTTTACTTAAGCTCTTGACCTTCCTAAGTGATTGAAAGGTAGAATAGTCCACTATTTTTTCTGCTAAGAGGATTGCCCAATCTATTTATAAGAGTTCGAATTTACTATGTTTGGTATATTTCTTCCTCTCTGATTCCAAAGGAATTCCCATTATGTACTTGGAATCAGCCTAGGAAGTAGCAGAATATATTCTGAAATTAATACAGCTTTCAGTTGGTTCAAGTCATAAAGACAGCCCCCCAAAAAGGTAAAGTAAGAGGAGACGGGGAAAAAAATGAAGACTCTAGTTGATTTTTTTTTTCATTAAGAAGAAACTAGAAATAATTTTACTCTTGGAAGACTAAGTTGTCAATTGAAGTACCAAGAATAAACTAATAAGGAAAGATACGGCAGGATAGAGTTAAGTATGTATATCAACCTGATAATTTACATTTCGTGTTTAGAACTTTAAAGTGTTTTCAAAATGTTAGAATCTCTGGACATACGATAATACTTTGCTTCAGAGCTGGCTATGTGTAAATGGCTAGATACTTAAATAACTATTTAACATACTAAGAAAATGTGGCAATAATAAACAAAAACATTTTTACCACTTTCTGGAGATTGAGTTGTAACCCAACCCATTGACTTCATCACAGCTTTCTTCCATGTAGAATAACGAATTTCACTTTCTAGAATTAGAAGGTAGAAAAAACACATATGAAAGGTAGTTTGCTGAGATGTTCTAAGTACCATACTTATTATCCCTCAACATTCTTCACAAATTATTGCATACATTAAACTGCAGTGGGGCTTTAGCAGGACTTAGCTTTGAAAGCACATGGTTGCTGATGACTGCCAGTGACTGGAAGAGATGCTTGCTTGGAAGTTGGAGTGAAACAGGACATGGGGAGGCTGGGTGTGGTGGCTCATGCCTGTAATCTCAGCATTTTGGGAGGGTGAGGAGGGAGGATCGCTTGAGCTCAGGAGTTTGAGACCAGCCTGAGCACCATGGTAAAACCCTGCCTGTAGTACCAGCTACCCGGGAGGCTAAAGCAGGAGGATCATTTGAGCCTGGGAGGCGGAGGTTGCAGTGAGCCAAGATCACACCACTGCACTCTAGCCTGGGTGACAGAGCAAGACTCGGTCTCAAAAACAAACAAACAAACAAACAAAAACAGGATAGGGTAAATTCAGCAGGGTAAAGGAAGACTGGCAGACAGACTGCCTGCTATGCAGACTGGGCCACTCACAAACAAGTGGTAATGAATTAGAAAGGGGAATCCCATTTGATGTGTTTTCTCTTCATTTTTAGGGAAAAGAGTATGAGAAAAAGGGTATGCAGTAATGTGGGAAGACTAGAAGGAGGCGTTTTTATTTCAGTCAGAGGATTTAACAAATACTGGTTTCTCATAAGATTTGAATTGCATTCCTCTGAGTTAGCCCCATGCCCCCTAACCCCAGCATCTTAAAGCAAGATTTTTTAAAGGTGGAAATCCAAAACAGAAAGTCTAAACAAAAATGAGCTTGATGCTGTACTTCTAAGGGTGGTGAACCCCATGTGGGGCTACCTTTCTCTCAAGCCTCCCAGACTTTCCATAGCACCTGAGGCCTGCAACACCCAGGAGACGAGGCTCAAGATTTACTCACTTCAGAGAGCTTTTGGGTGCCCCACTTCTATCCTCCCACCCTCTTCACACACACCCCAGGATGTCAGCTACCACAGTGAATTGTTATGGTTTTGTCTACTGCTCCCAATATACTTTAATCTTCTGAAGGGCAAAAGAAGGTAAGAAGATAAGGCTTTATTCATCTCTATATCCCCGCATCAGTACAGTCTCTGGCCTGTGGTTGGCTATAAACAACTGTTTGCTGGCAAAATGTACTATTTATATCTAGGTGCCCATTCGTTTATGGGGAGGAGTGAGGGCTGGTGAGAGGGAGGACAATAGGGCATGACTGATCAACCCCAGGCTAAGGCCTTCAACACCAGCAAAGATGGCTCTCCTACGAATGGAGATGGCTGTCTTGACATAGAGCTTCCTTGCTTTAAGAGTGAGATTGGCATTTAGAGGCCATATACCTGCTCTGGACATTATTTGCTTATTATAAAGTTGATTTTTTTTTTTTTGAAAAGTAGAAACATTTTTTAACTTCATATTTCATCCAGTATTGCAAAAGTTAAAAATGACAGAATATCAGATGTTGAAATATATTTCTAAATCAAGGTACATGGTATACTCTGACTATAAAATTACTAGTATTATAATTCATTTTCTTATATGTTGAATGAATAAAATTGAGAAACACTGGCATAGTCTCCCAGAAAACCAAACAAAAATGCATTTGAAAGCTTACTCCCAATATCTTAAAATCCACTTTGATGCTTTCTTTTTTTAAGAGACAGGGGTCTCATTATGTTACCTAGGCTGGACTCGAACTCTTAGGCCCAAGAGATCCTCCTGGGTAGCTGGGACTATAGGCACATATCACCATTCCCAGCTGATGCTATTTTATGCATAGGTTTTTAAAAAGTTATAAAACCAATTCTAATATATAAAACCTTATTTTTTCTACATTTATTTAAATTTAAGAACGGCATCACTACATTTCAGTGAAAGTGCTGATCACAGCTTGTGGCTTAGCTTAGTTAGTACAGTAAATCAGATATCTAATGTTCACTTACTTAAATTGTTGCTGCCTTCATCAGGTTAGTCCTGCTGTGCTTAAAAGTTACCAGTGTCTCTTAACCCAGCTAATTATGTCCTAAAGCTGGACCACTGGCACCAAAGATGATCTGGTATAGACATTAGGGATGAGTGGCTGATACATCTTCCTTCTCACTTTAAAAAAGGCTGTTCTAACTAGCTATACCCGACAGTGTGGCAGTATTATTATCCTACACTAAAGGACCATAAACATTAAAAGCAAAAAAAAGTGATTTTATAAGTTCTTTTGATAAGCAATGATTTCTGTCATTCACATTTATTCAGTAAAGCCCAATATGCTTAGTACCCGAATCTGCAATGATAACATTTACTATTTTACTTGGTTCCTTAACTTTTTTTTTTTTTTTGAGACGGAGTCTCTCTGTGTCGCCCAGGCTGG
>NW_016811214.1:78759-79618 GCF_001698545.2 Rhinopithecus bieti
AATAACGATAAAAACATATTTTAGAGTCGGATAAACTGGCTTTGAGTCCCAGTTCTAGTACCTAATTGCTGTGTAATCTTAGTAACTAATCTAAGTAATTTAGTAAGTTAATCTTAGTAAATTAATCTAAGTAACTTGCCTACGTTACTTAGGCTTTCTGAGCCTCCATTTCTTCACCTATAAAATGATGACTATGACAACACTTACCTAAACAAACTACTGTGAGGCTCAATATGAGAATATATGTGAAGGTTCTTACTAAATGTAAATATTGACTTCATTAATTTTTTTAATGTTAAAGTATCAGCCAAATACCAGTGACTGATGAATAGATAAAACACAGTATGTCTATACAATGGAGTATTATTGGACTATGAAAGGAATGATGTCTTAACACATGCTATAACATGGATGAGCATTGAAAACATTATGCAAAGTGGGGGCCGGGCGCGGTGGCTCAAGCCTGTAATCCCAGCACTTTGGGAGGCCGAGACGGGCGGATCACGAGGTCAGGAGATCGAGACCATCCTGGCTAACACGGTGAAACCCCGCCTCTACTAAAAAATACAAAAAACTAGCCGGGCGAGGTGGCAGGCGCCTGTAGTCCCAGATACTTGGAGGCTGAGGCAGGAGAATGGCATAAACCCGGGAGGCGGAGCTTGCAGTGAGCTGAGAACCGGCCACTGCACTCCAGCCCGGACGACAGAGCGAGACTCCATCTCAAAAAAAAAAAAAAAAAAAAGAAAAGAAAACATTATGCAAAGTGAAAGAAGCCAGGCACAGAAGACCATATATTGTATGATCCCATTCATATGAAATGTCCAGAACAGACAAATCCATAGAAAAGAAAGTAGTGGTT
>NW_016811215.1:0-1341 GCF_001698545.2 Rhinopithecus bieti
TATATATACTCAAAAAAACTCATACATACAAATGTTCATGTATACAGACACATCCATATACATATACCCGTAGTCACATGGAATTGGAATCTTTCTGAAAAGAAATACACAAAGTGGTACTAATGGCTGTCTTCAGGTAGTGTCACAGGGCAGCCAGAGTATGGGGCGGAACGCAGACACTTTCTGTTGAATTGTGTACCCTGTGCATGTATTACTTTTTGAAAAACAAGTAAACTTATAAAAACTCTCTCTTTTCTCACTGAATCTGGGGCACTCTTTCTAATAATGCAATGATTTTAAAATACGTCTGCAAATGTTTTCACAATTTCTTGCATCAAAAGTGGATTCTAATTCCCCACCCTGGTCTGAATATGGGCCAGACTCAGTGACTTGCTTCTTCTCCTGAAAAGAATGTGGCAGAAGTGACTTTCAAGCCTAGTTAATAAAAGAATGACTTCTGCCTGCCTTGCTGTCTCTCATGGATGGTCTCCTCTGGGGAAAGCCAGCTGCCATGTTATGAGGACACTCAACAGTACGTGCAGTCTGTGGAGAGACTTGCCTGGGACAAGAAGAGCAAGAGGTATGCAATGTTCAAAAGAGAAGGGACAACTCTTAGAGACATACCTAGAGACAGGGAGCTGGTAGAATTCTGTCAGCCTTGGAAAGAAGGGGCGACAGGTCTTCCTTTGAAGGAGAATAGAGAAGGAAGGAAAAAGAGAAGTAGATGATGCAGAAATTTGGATATGGAAGGGAGAGAAGTTGGTAAGTTCAAAGCAAAATATCTGACTATTTCTATGGCATTAGAATGGGATAAAAAGCTTAAAGGGGCCACAGTGGTTCACGCCTGCAATGCCAGCACTTTGAGAGGCCAGTGTGGGAGAATTTCTGGAGTTCAGGAGTTCGAGACCAGCCTGGGCAACACAGCGAGACCCCATCTCAAAAAATATGTAGTATTTGGCTGAGCATAGTGGCATGTGCCTGTAGTCCCAGCTACTCTAGAGGCTGAGGCAGGAGGATCACTAGAACACAGGAGTTTGAGGCTGCAGTGAGCTGTGACTGCACCACTGCAATGCAGCCTGGGTGACAGAGCGAGACCCTGTCTCAAAAGTAAATAAATCATATATTAAAATTAAAATTAAACGAGCTTGACAGAAGAGGTAAAGAGTCCCAACAGTCACTAAAACAGAGGAAACAGAGATGACTCATTTAACCATTCAGAAGCAACACGTTCAATGAGGTTCTAGAATTCATCCCTTTAAGCCTACCACCATCTTCATTCAAAGCAGCACTTGTTTAACCACTCTTCAAGCTCTCCAAGAAAATATTTCACAACTTTTTTTT
>NW_016811216.1:0-1180 GCF_001698545.2 Rhinopithecus bieti
AAAACTAGAAAGAAGCCATCTGTGAAACTGCTTTGTGATGTTTGGATTCATCTCACAGAGTTAAACCTTTCTTTTGATTAATCAGGTTGGAAACACTATTTTTGGAGAATTGCTAAAGAAACATTTGGGAGCCCACTGGGGCCCATGGGGAAAAGCTGAATATCTGCATAGAAAAAGTAGAATGAGGCTCTCTGTGAAACTGCTTTGTGATGTGTGGATTCCTCCCAGAGTTTAAACTTGGTTTTGATTTAGCAGGTTAGAAACACTCTTTTGGGAGAATTTGTGAAGGGACATTTGGGAGGCCACTGAGGCCTATGGTGAAAAACTGAACAACCACAGAATGAAAAGTAGAAAGAAGCTATCTGTGAAACCGTGTGGACTCTTCTCAAAGAGTTAAACTGTTCTCTTGATTCAGCATATTGGAAATACTCCTTTTGGAGAATCTGTGAAGAGATATTTGGTAGCCCATTGAGGCCTATGGGGAAAAACGAAACATCCCCAGATAAAAACAAGAAAGAAGTTATCTTTGAAACTGCTTCCTGATGTATTGATTAATCACACAGAGTTAAACCTTTCTTTCGATTCAGGAGATAGGAAACACTGTTTGGAGAATCTGGAAGGGACATTTTAGACCCCATTGAAGTTTATGGGACAAAATCGAATATCCCCAGAAAAAAACTAGAAAGACGTTCTCTGTGAAACTGCTTTGTGATATGTGGATTCATCTCACTGAGTAAAACCTTTCTTTTGAGTCAGCAGGTAGAAAACATTCTTTTGGATAATCTGCAAAGAGATATTTCGGAGCCCATTGATGCCTATGGAGAAAAACCTAATATCACCAGATACAAACTAGACAGAGACTATCTTTGAAACAGCTTTATAATGGGTGGATTCATCTCACAGTAAGACCTTTCTTTTCATTCAGCAGGTTGGAAACACTCTTGTTTGAGAATCTGCGAAGGGACATTTGGGATTCCCTTGAGTCCTATAGGGAAAAACCAAACCTCCCCTAATAAAAACTAGAAGATGCTATGTGTGAAACTCTTTTGTGATGTGTGGTTTCATCTCAAAAGGTAAATCTTTATTCTGATTCAGTAGGCTGGGACAACTCTTTTTATTTAATTTCCGAAGGGACATTTGGGAGACCACTGAGAACTTTGGGGAAAAGCTTAATATCCCC
>NW_016811216.1:3110-9363 GCF_001698545.2 Rhinopithecus bieti
AAAATTCCCCAGATGAAAACTAGAAGGAAGATATCTGTGAAACTGCTTAGTGATGTGTGGATTCGTCTCACAGACTTAAACTTTTCTTTTCATTCAGCAGGTTGGAAACACTCTTTTTTGAGAATCCGTGAAAGGACATTTGGGAGCCCATTGAGACCTATAGGGAAAAAATTGAACATCCCCTGATGAAAGCTGGAAAGAAGTTATGTGTGAAACTGCTTTGTCATGGGTGGATTCCTCTCAAAAAGGAAAATATTTCTTTTTATTCAGCAGATAGTAAAACTCCTCTTTGAGAATCTGTGAAGTGAAGGGGCATTTGGGAGCCCATTGAGACCTATAGGGAAAATCGAACATCCCCTTATAAAAGCTAGAAAGAAGCTATGTGTGAAACTGCTTTGTGACGGGTGAATTCATCTCAAAAAGGTAAACCTTTCTTTTGATTCAGCAAGTTGGGGACACTCTTTTTGATGAATTTGCAAAGGGATATTTGGGAGACCACTGAGGACTTTGGGGAAAAACTGAATATCCCCAGATAAAAACTACAAGGAAGCTATCTGTAAAACTGTTTTGTGACGTGTGAATTCATCTCACAGAGCTTAACTGTTCCTTTGTTTCAGCACGTAAAAAACACTCTTTTTGCAAAATCTGCAAAAAGACATTTTTCAGCCCGCTGAGTCACATGTGGCAAAAATGAATATCCCCAGATAAAAACTAGAAAGAAGGTATCTGTGAAACTGCTTTGTGATGTTTGGATTCATCTCACAGAGTTAAACCTTTCCTGTGACACAGCCGGTTGCAAACATTCTTTTTGGAGAATCTGTGAAGGGACATTTGGGAGCCCTGTGAAGCCAATGGGGAAAAATTGAATACGCTCAGATAAAATCTAGAAAGAAGCTGTCTGTAAAACTGCTTTGTGATTTGTGAATTCCTCTCACAGAATTAAATCTTGCTTTTGATTCAGCAGGTTGGAAACACTCTTTTGGAGAATTTGCAAAAAGACATTTGGGAGCCCATTGAGGCTTATGGGGAATATCCGAACATCCCCCGATAAAAACAAGAAAGACGCTATCTGTCGATCTGCTTTGTGATATACTGATTCGTCCCACAGATTTAAACATTTCTTTTGATTCAGCAGGTTGGAAACAGTGTTTGGAGAATCTGGAAGAAACATTTCGGAGTCCATTAAGGTTCATGGGACAAAACTGAATATCCCCAAATAACATCTAGAAAGAAACTCTCTATGAAACTTCTCTATTGTATGTGGATTCACCTCACAGAATTAAACTTCTCTTTTGAGTCATCAGATAGGAAAAACACTTTTAAGGAATGTGCAAAGAGATATTTCAGACCTCATGGAGACCTATGGGGAAAAACCTAGTATCCCCAGTAAATAATAGAAAAAAACTACCTTTGAAGGAGCTTTGTAATGTGTAAATTTATCTCACAGAGGTAAACATTTTTTAAATGTAGCAGGTTCAAAACAATCTTTTTGAGAATCTGTGAAGGGATATTTAAGAGCCCATTGAGGACTATGAAGGAAAAATAAACATATCCAGATAAAACTAGAAGAAATATATCTGTGAAACACGTCGTGACATGCGGATTCATCTCACAGATTTAAACGATTATTTTCATTCAGCAAGTTGGAGTACTATGTTTTGAGAATCTGTGAAGAAATATTTGTAAGCCCATTGATACCTACAGGGAAAAATTGAACATCCCCTGATAAAAGACAGGAGGAAGATATGAGTGAAACTGCTTTGTGGTGTGTGGATTCATCTCAAAGAGGTAAATCTTTCTTCTGTATCATCGGGTTAGGAACACTCTTTTTGTTGAATTTGCAAGGGGTCATTTGGGAGACCCTTGAGGACTTTGGGGAAAAACTGAATATCACCAGAAAAAAGTGACAAAGAAGTTATCGGTAACAACTTTGTAATGTTTGGTTTGATCTCAGAGTTTAACCTTTCCTATGATTCAGAGGGTAGAAAACACTTTCTGCAGAAACCGTAGAACGATATTTTTGAGCCCATTGAGATGTATGTGGCAAAATTGAATATCTCCAGATAAAAACTAGAAAGATGATATTTGTGAAACTGCTTTGTGATATGTGGATTCATCTCACATAATTATACCATTCTCTTGATTCAACAGGTTGGAAACACTATTTTTGGAGAATCGGTAAAGGAACATTTGGGAACTCTTTGAAGCCTATGCGGAAAACTGAATATACCCAGATAAAACTGGAAAGAAGGTATCTGTGAAACTGCTTTGTGATGTGCGGATTCTTCTTGCAGAATTAAACCTTTCTCTTGATTCAGCAGATTGGAAACACTTCTTTTGGAGAATCTGTGAAGGGGGATTTGGGAGCCCATAGAGGCCTATTCAGAAAAAATGAACATCCTCAGATAAAAACAAGAAAGAAGTTATCTGTGAAACTACTTTGTGATGTATTGATTCCTCTCACAGATATTTACCTTTCTTTTGATACAGTAGAATGCAAACACTTTTTTTGGAGAATATGTGAAGGGACCTTTGGAAGCCCATTGAGGCCTATGGGCAGAAATGGAGTATCCCCAGACAAAAACTGGAAATAAGCTATCTATGAAATGCTTTGGGATATGTGGATCCTTCTCAAAGATGTAAACCTTTCTTTTGATTCGTCAGTTGGGAAACACCCTTTGTGGAGAATCTCTGAGGGGATATTAGGGACCCCATGTGGCCTCTGAGGCAAAACTGAAAATCCCCAGATACAAAATAGAAAGAAACCATCCATAAAAGTGCTTTGTGATGTGTGGATTAATCTCACATAGTTAAACCATTCTTTGGATTCAGCAGTTTGGAAGCAGTCTTTATGGAAAATCTGCAAAGGGACATTTGGGAGCCATTAGAAGCCTATGGAGATAATAAAAAAATCCCAGATAAAAACTATTAAAGCTACCTGTGAAGCTGCCTTGTGATGTGTGGATTCATCTCACAGACTTAAAATTTTCTTTTGATTCAGCAGGTTGGAAACTGTCTTATTGGAGAATCATCAAAGGTACATTTCAAAGCCTATTGATGCCTATTGGGAAAAACTGAATATCCTTAAATAAAAACGTGAAAGAAGCTATCGGTGAACCTGATTTGTGATGTGTGTATTCATCCCTCAGAGTTAAACCTTTGTTTTGATTAGCTGATTGGAAACACTCTTCTTGGAGAATCTAGGTGCCCATTGTGGCCCATGGGGAAAAACAGAATATCTCCAGATAAAACTAGAAGGAAGCCATCTCTGAAAGTTATTAGTGATGTGTGGATTCATCTCACAGAGTTAAACCTTTCTTTTGAATCAGCTGGCTGGAAACACTCTTTTTGGAGAATCTGTGAAGGGACAATTGGGAGCCCATTGAGGCCTATAAAAAAAATACAGTATATCCCCAACTAAAAATTAGAAAGAAGCTATCTGTGAAACCTCTTTGTGATATGTGGATTCATTTCACAGAGTTAAACATTTCTTTTGATTCAGCAGGTAGGAAACACTCTTTTGGAGAACTTTGAAGGGACTTTTGGGAGCCCATTGTGGCCTAAGGAGAAAAGCTGAATATCCCCAGATAAAGCTTAGAAAGAGGCTATCTGTTAAACTGCTTTGTGATGTGTGGATTCATCCCATGGAGGTAAACCTATTTTGATTCAGCAGTTTGGAAAACTCTTTTGGGAAATCTGTAAAGGTACATTTTGGAGCCCATTAAGGCCTACAAGAAAAAAGCTGAATATCCTTATATTAACACTGGAAAGTAACTATCTGTGGAACTGCTTTTTGATGTGTGGATTCATCTCACATCATTAAGATTTTCTCTTGATTCAGCAGTTTGGAAACTCTCTTTTCAGAGAATGTGTGAAGGGATATTTTGGAGCCCGTTGAGGCCTAAGAATAAAACCTGATATCCCCAGATAAAAACTCAAATAAGCTATCTGTGAAACTACTTTGTGATGTGTGGATTCGTCTCAGAGAGGTAAACAATTCTTTTGATTCAGCAGGTTGGAAACACTTTTGGACAATGTATGAACGGACATTTGGGAATCCATTGTGGCCTAGGGAAAAAAAAACTAATATCCTTATAATAAAAACTACAAAGATGCTATCTGAGAAATTGCGATGTGTGAATTCTTCTAAAAAATGTAAACTTTTCTTTTGATTCAGCAGGTTGAAAACACTCTTTTAGAGAATCTGCAAAAGAACATTTGGGATCCCATTGAGGCCTATTGGGGAAAAGTGAATATTTTAAGGTAGAAACTTGGAAGAATCTATGGGTGAAACTGATGTGATCTGAGGATTCATTGGACAGAGTTAGAATATTCTTTTGATTCAGCAGGTTGGAACCACTTTTTTCTGGAGAATGTATGAAAGAACATTTCAGAGCCCTTTGAGGACTCTGGGGAAAAAGCAAACATCCCCGATGAAAACTAAAAAAGAAGCTATCTGTGAAACTGCTTTGTGATATGTGGATTCGTGTCATACAATTAAAACTTTCTGTGATTCCTCAGGTTGGAAACCCTGTTTTTGGAGGATCTGTGAAGGAACATTTAAGAGACCATTGACACTAATGGTGAAAAATCGAATATTCCCAGATAAAACTAGAAAGAAGGTATCTGTGAAACTGCTTTGTGAGTCATAAATTTATCTCACAGAGTTAAAACTTAATTTTGATTACATAGGTTAGAAAACACTATTTTGGAAGTCTCTGATAAGGGACATGTTGGGATCCCTTTGGGGCTTATGAGAAAACCACAATATCCTCAGATAAAACCCAGAAGGAAGTTATCTATGAAACTGCTTTGTGATGTGTAGATTTATCCACAGAGTAAACCATTTTTTTGATTCAGAATGTTGTAAACACTCTTTTTGGAAGCTACAAAGAGACATGTGGGAGCCCATGAGGTCTCTCATGGGAAACAATGAGTATTGCCTGATAAAAAGTAGAAGAGCATGCTCATCTGTGAAACTTAATTGATGATGATTCATCTCACAGAATTAAACCTTCCTTCTGATTCAGCAGGTTGGAAACGTGTTCTTGTTCTTCTGATTCATCAGGTTGGAAACAGCAGGTTGGAAAAATTGGCCTCTTGGGAAAAACAAAATATCCAAAGATAAAATCTAGAAACAAGATATCCATTAAATTGTTTTGTGATTTGTGGATTCATCTCACAGAGATAAAACTGTCTTTTGGTTCAGCAGGTTGGAAACACTCTTTTTGGAGAATCTGCTAAGGAACATTTGGGAGCCCTTTGAAACCTATAGAGAAATACCAAATATCCCCAGATAGAAACTAGAAACCATATATCCATTAAATTGCTTTGTGATGTGTGGATTCATCTCACAAAATTAACCCTTTCTTTTGTTTCAACAGGTTGGAAACACATCTATTTTGAGAACCTGTGAAGGGACATTTTAAAGCCCATTGAGGCCCATGGGGAAAATCGAATATTCCCAGATAAAAGTAGAAAGAAACGATCTGTGAAACTGTTTTGATGGCTGGATTCATCTCATGGGGTTAAACCTTTCTTCTGATTCAGCATGTTGAAAACACTCTTTTTTAAGAATCTGCAAAGGGACATTTGAATGTCCATTGAAGGCTACGGGGGGAAATGAATATTCTCAGATGGGAACTGAAGAGCAGCTATCTGTGAAACTGATGTGATGTGTGGATTCAGCTCACAGAGTTAAACTATTATTTTGATTCAGCTGACGGGAAACAGTCATTTTGGAGAATATGTGAAGGGACATTTAAAAGCCCATTGAGGTCTATGAGGTAAAACCAAATATTCCTAGAAAAAAACTAGAAACAAGCTATATGTGAAATAGCTTTGTCATGTGTGGATTCACGTCGAGAGGTAAACTTTTTTTGATTCAACAGGTTGGAAACAGTCTTTTTACAGAATCTGTGAAGGGACATTTGAGAGCACATTGAGGTCTGCATTGACACAGATAAGGCAGAATATCCTTAGAGAAAAAACAGAAAGAAGCTATCTGTCAATCTGCTTTATGATTTGTGAATTCTTCCCACAGAGTTAAAACTTTCTTTTGATTCAACATCTTGGAAACCCTCTTTTTGAAAAATCTGCTAAGGGAGATTTGGGAGCCCATTGAGGTCTATGGGAACAAAGCCAGTATCCCCAGATAAAAGCTAGAAAGAGCCTATCCTGAAACTGTTTGTGATGTGTGAATTTATCTTGCATAGCAAAACTTGTCTTTTGATTCAACAGGTTGGAAGCACTT